>NC_142394.1:4867000-5168000 GCF_059441095.1 Idiotropiscis lumnitzeri | reverse complement strand
ATTAGACTGGTCTACCTGTGAGGCAATAATCCTAACCACGATTACAACCAGACGCGGGGGTCTAATTAAAACCCTTTTGATTAATGGATGCTGATAGCAACAGCTTTTCTAAATCTAAATACATTTTCTGCAGCGATGGGGGAAGTAAGATAAGATGATGTTGATACATATATGGATTCAGGATTTATTTTCATCATTGTGGTAAACTAAAAGGCAAGGAATGGGTGGAAGAAATGTCTTTTCACTGATGATGATGGTTATTGTATTATTGTCAATAATACACTGTGCTTTGCTTCAACTGTAGTTGTTGTAAAAGCGCTATGGTGGGAAAACAAATGATGTCCATAGATTTTTTTAATGCTCTAAAAATCATTGATCTTTCTTTAAAATTAAAAAAAAATCAAATACAGTCTCAATTTTCTATTTGTTGTTCCTTAGTGCAGGAGCAGCAGACTTTCACATTATTGCCACTTGTGCATGAGCTCCAAACATCCCCACGCCACGCCACTCCGCACTGTAACAATATGATATGTTGTCGTTATCAGTTGTGCCAATAGGGGGCAATTGCGTGCTGTTACAGGCAGTTGAAGCCTGAACGTATGATAGCAGTTGACTTGAGAAGCTGCTTGTTACAAATAAAGGCCGTCCGAGTTGGGTTAGAGCAAAGAAACTGGATGTGTATTTTATTATAAAACCCACACTTTAACGAGCACTACACCAAACAGCCTCCATTGCGTTTCCATTACAACATTGGCGCGGTGGAATGGGGGTGCCACACTATTCACACTCAGCCACTGTTTTTGGGGCGATTCATAATATGAATTGCTTGTTGCATGCGATGACAATGTGGCAATACAGAGCTCATTAAATGCACAGAAGCTTTCACACATAGACAAAAAGTCCATTTCCACATTTGAGCCAAAAATAATGTGTATACAGCACATGTTTTGTGTTTTATAACTGTTTTATAATAACTAATATGAGTGTGGTGCCTGAAACATTTTGAAGCTTTTTATATACAGTATCACCCTTTCACACACTTTATTCAGTGATTGATTCTAACTTTGTTTAATCTAAATATGCAATGTCTCTGTGAAGTCCGTTGAGGCATGAGTGTGAAAAAGGAATATGGATAACTTAATGATGAACCATAAACCAAATGTATTTTTAAGTGGCATTGGAGATGGCGCCAAGGAACGCTGAAATACGGCTGATTGTTGCCGATATAGAGTAAATGCAATCAAGGTGAAGCTGCGGAATGAGAGTTGAGGGTTGAGTCAAAGGGCCCATTTTGTGTATGAAGATGAGAGGGGAGAGGGTGGGGGTCTTGTGGGAGGTCGCTCCTCATCCATTCCAGATGAGTCATCGTCTGCCATGGCCTTTAATACCTCGACTTGCCTTGCTCTCACTTCCTGCTGCAGTGTCTGACTGCAAGGAGAGTTCAAGTGTACACTGGTCATAACAAAGCACACACACACACACACACACACCTATGTTTTTGTCAGTGTTGTGAGAAAACCACGCACACATGCTTCGTGGGTGAACATTTCTAATGTAAATTTGCAAGCACCAAATGTCAAAAGTTCACTGAAGCACCCTGCTCGCATCTAATGTGACAAATAAGCTCTTCCTGCAGTTGTATTGTTCTAATCCCTTTTGTGGTCTCTGGGATGGAAATATAATTACATTTCTGCAGTGCAGCACGTTTGATAAGACAGTCACTAGCTGAGCTGAATGTCTAACTGAATTGAATGCTGCTTCAAAGTCCCATCGTCTCTTGACTTTGCCCATCTTGTCACAATCACTCCTCACCTTTTCCCCTTTTTGATTTGGGCTTTCTTCTCCGCGTTCTCTTCTCGTCTCATCTTTGAAGCTAATTTTGCCTCGCTTTCTCACCCGCCAGGTATTGCAGTGGATAAAAAGGGTGTCGTCTACTTTGTTGATGGCACCACCATTCAGAAGATTAATGAAAGGGGCTTGCTGTCCACTGTGATTGGCTCCAATGGATTGATGTCAACGCAACCCCTAAGTTGTGATGCACGTATGGACATCAGCCAGGTAAACTGATATTTATTTTAAATTTTTAAATATTTTTGCTACACGACATTGGAAAAAATGATATGGGTGCGGACTACAGCAATATTTAATGTGAAATATAATATATTGAAATATTTAACAAAAAAACACCATTTTTAGTCAACCCTTAGATGCATAAGTGGGTCAAAAATGACCCGGTGAGGTAGTTTTCTTGAAATATCTTCATACTGGAAATTTTCCAGGTATAATACAATTCACATTTTAACTTACCTCAAAAATGCCCGCGTGCATTTTCTATGGAATCCAATGGGAACCTTTGATTGTTATCAACTCTTTATCATTGATAATATAACATAAGAGCTGATGAAGTGCTCAAACTTGGAAGGACGGAGAGAAGCAACAGCGAGAGGAAAAGAATGGAAAAATGTCACCAAAGATGAATTCATGGCCTTCATTGGATTGACCGTGCTTGCAGGAAGTGAGAAGAGCTAAGTCAAAATAAGACATCCCTTTTCTGATGAAGCCTACCAAGTCCAAGGAAGTTTGCAGCACAGAGTTTAGATTCAATAACAACCTCACAATGGTCAACTATGTCAGAAAGAAAGGAAAAGCTGGCGTGCTTCAGAGCACGATGCACCACGACAAAGTAGTGGATGAAAATAGCAGTAAGAAAAAAACAGAAGTGATTACATTTTACAACAAGTTGAAAGGCGGTGTAGACACTATTGATCAAGTTGTTGGCGACAACATTTGCAACGGCCAAACAGAGAGGTGGCCCATGGTGCTGTAGTACAACAAAATTGACATTGCCAAACACGCGGACAAATAAACAAATGTTCGCATTTTTCTATTGCTGGTCTGGGTAACTTTTCAAAAATGTTAAAAAGTGAAAAATAAGGATATTTCAAACATGAAATATATTTTTTGTGGTCCTAAATAATACTAAATATTATATATGTGATTTTCTGTCACCGAAATGGCATAGAAACACATTGATTCTCATATGGGACATTTTTGACCCACTTTTGGAAGAGTGTAGGGTCCACTCACTCCTGCAAGGGTTAAGCAATGAATAGAATAGAATATTTCCATTTGGCAAAATTCCAAGATCAATGAATAGTTTATTAAATAATTAATTCCACTAGATAATGTTCAAATATTGGATCGTGATGCGCATTCTAGTTTGCATATGACTGGTAAAATCTTAAAAGAAAAGTCTTTTGTTTCGTAAAGTTGAAAGTTGTTAATTCCCATAATCGGCTTTTTAATAATATTTGCTTCATCACTGAGTCCTGTTTGAATTTGAAGAAATGTTAGGACAATTAACAAGCTTAATATTGTAGTATTTGTAGTATTGTATTGTATTTCAATCAGAAAGAAGATTTTTGAAAGTTTGATTTTTGCATTTTATTTTTCAGTGTAATTTTAAATTACTAAACTTCTCCCCAAAAACTCTTGTGACTTGACTTAATCATCGTGTGAGTGTTAATATGCGTATGTGTGCGCGCGTGTGTGTTGTGTGTGTGCGTGAGTGTGCGTATGCATATTTTTTACATGTCTGTGCTGTGTGCGTGCGTGTACGTGCGTGTGTGCGCGTGTGACAGTATCTGGTGAAGACCAAAGGCAGCTAATTTGATCAGCCAGCCTTCAGATCACACTGCTGACTTAAGTCAGGCCTATTAGAGCTGCAGATGAATTATAGATGAAGTGCGATCTCTGCACAAACACACACACACACAGAGTTGTGTGTGCCTGAGTGTGTGCATGACTCTGGGTATGACTGTTCAGGCCAGGTGAGTCTCCAGAGATGCAATTGCATGCCTTTAAAGAGGCCAGTTCAATCCTCCTGTTAGATATCATCCTCTGCAGCACATCTGACCGTCATCATACTCCATCTGTGTTTGCTCTTGTAAACTGCACTGACCTTAAACTGGCAGCAATATTGATCAAAACTTCTGTAGCTCTTTGACTTGACAAACACCACCACGCTAATTTATGCCAAATAAACAGCAGATTGTTGGCACGGGTTTTGTGCAAAGTCAAACTGACTTTTGAATTACAACACTTGATGTTTTATGAAGCGTAGTCTAAAAATTCAGTGGTAGTGGACTTTTTTAGAAGTGTGATTTTATTAAACTTAAGCTTGCATGCAACACAGATCTGGAAATGTTTTCTTCAAATAGTTGTATTTTCCTCCATGGCAATTCAGCATCGGAATCTGAGTTATTATATTATTTTAAGACATTAAGACATCACTATTTTAAAGTCATCTTCTAAATAAAATTTTTTGTAATGTTTTTTTTTTTTTATTCATTTTATTTGGAACTTTACCATTGGTGATTTTTTAATTGATAACCAAGCCTTATTTCATTTCCATATGACTTGAGGGGGGTACAATCAGAACTGATATTCAGTCAAATACAGGATTGCAATATAATAGAGAGACAGTCATCCACACTCACATTCTCATTCACGTGGCCATTTTAAACTATGTTCACACTGCTGCTCAACTTAGATTATTTTGCCTATATGTGACCTACATGTAGCTAATTTATTCATGCCATGTAAAAGGCAAACAATTCTGATTATTTTTAAATCCGAGCCAGGCCTCTTTTGTATGTGGATGTAACTTCATCTTGTTCGATGAGGCTGCAGTATGGATGCTCAGGTTGGCTCGCGGTCATCTGACCTGTACGTCAAATATGCATTGTGTGCAGGTGGGGGCCACCGTGATTCGAAAAAAAATAAATAAACAAAAACGAATATATATATATATAGAGAGAGAGAGAGAGATTTTATTTTATTTTTTATTTATTTATTTTTTTACTGGCGTTGCATCAAGATTTGATGGATTCATATTCAACCCCGGACACTCTGACAAACACATTCATAAACCTTGTAAATTGACGTACCTCTGAGCCTATCAATCAAAACTGTGTGTTGCAGAGTTGTATAATTCACTGGACAAGAATAATTTGACTTTTCGTTCTATAACACAAAAGCTGATTGGGAAAGCACTCCAGAATCAACTATTGACAGACACTTGAATGATTCATCTTTTATGTATGTGGGGACAAAGTTGATTTGTATTTTCAAAGACCTCCTTAGTTCCTCAGGAAACAGAGGTAGAGTTTTCACTTCAAACTCTTGTCTTTGAATCATATTCAGCTAAAGTCAGTCACAGCATCAGATTTTCTGTTAAAAGAAATTTGCATGTCTGGCTGACCCGTTTGTTTTGAACAAATCAGTTCAATAGAGACTGACACTGACTTTTTATAATAACGCAAAGGTTTGAGCTCTTTTTGACAGAAATTGTTAAGGCCAGACTTTTTGTATGCGGTATGCGGCAGCGTTTGCCTGCCATTACTGAAAAGTTCAGTATCATGAGCAGGGATCTGGTGTGTGTCGTCTTTTGTCTCAAGACGGGATGAGCCCTGCTTGATTAATTTCTCTACCCATTAAAATGGGATTTCAGACTGAAACCTCTTCTTTCCCATTTGACAGAGCCTATAATTGGACATGTCAGTGGCAATTTAACATGATCCATTTATTTACCAATCCCACTCCATAGTCATCAATCACCTCTCCTACCCCTCCAACAAATCTCCTCAGACAAAGAGCCCAGCTTGTGTTTTATAGTGTTTTTGCATATGCGGGGGACGGCAATGTGCGTGGATCCAGTGTCGCTTTGTCTGTCTTTGACCCCCGCAGTGTTAGTAAGCAGGGTACGCCATTTCAGAACGTGGCGATCATGGTTATTGGCTGACATTTGGATCAGCATTGAAACGAGCAGTTGTGGCTCTTGAATAAACACAGGCAATGCTCCCTGCCTAATGCTGGCCTTTGCATGCGCAGGAAGGGCCAAGCGGCCAAATGCTATGTTATTACGCAGATATTATTCCGATCACCTGTAACTGACACTTGAGGGCCAAGGCTGTTGTATTCATGAATGTTCTGTGCGTGGTTGTGCAGGTGCGTCTGGAGTGGCCAACAGACTTGGCTATCAACCCTCTCGACAACTCCCTCTACATCCTGGACAACAACATTGTGTTACAGGTAGACACACACACACACAAGCAAACGTTGTATACACAGCAATCCGTGTGCTTTTCTGGGAGATACCAATTCCGTTTGCTGCAGAGGGGAACAATGAATAATTTCTAGCAAACTGCCATGTTGTCACTTTATCTGAATTCTCTGCATGATACAAGTAACGGAAGATGAAGTGAAAATCATGCTCCCTGCTGAAGAAGAGACGCCGCATGTCTGTCGCTGCAGAAGCCGTTCTTTTGTTTGTCACTCACTTTGATGTAAAAACATGTCAGCCAAAAGTGGATTGCCTCTCATGTGAAAAACATAAATCGCGTCAGGCAAGATTGAAATAAATATCACGCAACATTGTCATGGTAAAATGTCAACAAGATTGCAACTATGGTTGTGAAGGTTAGAGCACAGGTGCCCAACCTTTTTTGAGTGAAGATCTACTTTTCAAGAAGCCACCTTCGCGCAATCAACCCATTCACACATTCACAAACTCACAGTCACACAATCAGGGGTCCAAGTGGTCTTCAATCGCTCATATCACATGCACGACTGACTAAATCATCAGCAAGCGGAGAGCTTGCAGTTTACCTGTCAATGTCATGCAAGCACGGCGTAGTCGTGCGAGCTGCACCTCCGTCCGCCCTGATTTTGATGCAAATGAGGGATGCCACTAGGATTGGCTGGGGAAAGTCTCTATCCATGCCATCCATCCCACAACGGTGCACAAAGGCGCAAACGCCCCGCTATGCCCAATTCTACCAGCGCAATGCCGAGCAAAATGACAAAAGAAAGAAAAATGTGCACAGATATGCTGCGCTTTGCACTAGACTTTCACTTGAAACAAAAATCGGGCCCTAAGAGTCTGACAAGATGATGAAAAGACTTGACATGGCTGAGAGTAGAGTGTCATCGTAGAGGTTTGTCAGTACCGGGCACAGCTTGTTGCCCCGTCCCAATTAGCGGAGGACTCAGAACCACAGGAATAAAGTTATGCTTAATTGTCATTGAGAAAACAAATTTCCATTTGTCAAGTTGTTGCATTATATTTCATTAGATCATCTGGATCGAGATACATTTTATTCTAATTAAAAAAATATTTTTCGATCCAGATGCTTTTTTTCATGGAACCAGTAGATGAAATAAAATGGAGGTTTTTTTTCAGTGAGACAACCATACCATTCATTAAGAAACTCCAGTCCAATTTGACCAGTTTAAACATCTGATTAGAATAGATTTTGGATTAACCAGTGTGAGTTGAAAAAATAAATCGTGGAAATGGTGGCCCTCCTTAAACTGTGACAATTAACATGCCATACACATTTTTGTAATTTTATGGGACTGTGGAAACACTTTTCAAAAGGAAGCTTGAAACAGTCCACAGAATATTCCAGTCGCATTTGTACAGGTCGTAGCGGATATATGCACATGGTGGTCTTTGAAGGGTCATGGAGGTAACTCAAAGGGGTAAAAAAGTAGAAAAGCTTAAGAATATTCATACTGTACACATTAACATAAGGAACAGAAGTCATATTAAGGTCAGAGGGTCCCTTGACAGAGGCAAGAGACGTGCACCAGCAAAAACAAGCACCTTCACTCTCGCAAATAAAAAATGCATTTTCCCTTTTCAGGAAGGCTTCATCTTCCGTTTAGGATAGTCAGCCAGGCTATTAATAATTTTTGAAAAAATGTGTAGTTCATCATTTGATAGATATTCCAGGCTCTGGAGAAACATACTACGTGTGCATAGAGAGTGAATAGAATGGAAGGATTAGGTTTGCTGTCATTATTTTTACACGGAATATCACAGATTTAAAATTGCCAGATAAAAGATAAAGGTTTTCTTTCATATTCCTCCTTTCCATGACTAACACACAAACATGTATGTTTTCAGGTATCAGAGACTCTTCAGGTGCGTATTGTTGCCGGCCGGCCCATCCATTGCCAGGTGCCGGGTATTGACCACCACCTAATGAGCCGGGCTGCGGTTCGGGCCACTTTGGAAGCCGCCAAAGCCATCGCCGTGTCACACTTGGGCACCCTGTACATTGCTGAGACGGATGAGAGGCGCATCAATCGCATTCAGCAGGTCACAACATCTATTAAACACTCGACGCATTAGCATTTATTACTGATGATTCTTTTGCAGTCGAGTTTCTAATCCCAAATATTGCTATAATGCTCATACTGGGAAGTCATAAAAATCAAAAACAGCGCCGCATTTCATTTTAAAGCTTTCCGCTCTAATGTAGTTTTCCTTCAGCCTGACACTTCCTAAAAGTTAAGCACCAACACCAACAAAGATATGGCTCACTGGCCTCAATCAATAGTCCCAGTACACTGACTCAAGTGAGAACCCTTCAGGAATCTGTGGAGTAGAAAACATCCTCCATTGCCGTTTCATTGCATTTCGTTCACATATCTTGTTTATATGCTTGCATTGTTTTGTGAACCAACAATAAGCACCTTTGACTCTCTTATAGACTCTCTTATAGACCTTGTTTTGCAACTCCTTCCACTTCTCTGCAAAAAAAAAATTGTACTCAAGATGATTCCATCTGAGTTGGAGCCAGGGGTGGCGTACACCCAAGAATGGTCGCTAGCCAATTTCAGGGCACATCGTCCGTGTCCTGCAGAATCGTCATACTGTCAAAATGACAAATTTTTAGGAAATCAAAAAAACAACATCTTGCGTGTCGTTCATATTGTATTATACCTTACCTTGTCGCCACTAAAGACTCACATCAACACAACATCAACCAATAATAAGATAAATCACTAATTCAATCGGCTTTAAAAATCACAAATTTATTACAAACATGGAGCCAGCAGCAGCCGTGCACTTTGAAGTCCGCAAGGTCTCACCAAGCTCCTCTTAAGTTGTGAGCGACGCAATAAATAAGATAATGAACCGACTCACCCCATGCAATAAGCTGATATTAATAAGCAACAAAGGCTCAACAAGATCCTTCTGCGATGATGCATTACAGCGTTTGATTTTAACAAAACAACACCAATTCAAATACATCTAACCTTTCTATTTTCACACGTTATCTATATATCTATCTACCATATTTGAACAAAAGGGGTTTCCACAGTGACAATATAGATGAATAACCACTCACACCTTAGGACAATGAACCTAACATAGATGTGGTAGAAAGCCAGAGTATTTGCAGAAAACCTGTTTAAGTCTGGAGATAAAAGACAAACTCAACTGATTCAAAACCACAACCTTTGTGAAGCGGATTTGCTCACCACTCCTTCATCGTAAGGCCTCCCACAAAACCATCAAAGGCATTTAGTGCATATGAACATTGAAATTCTTCCTCGTGAGTCGTGAATGAATGAAACTATCATACTAAGATGAATTTTGAAATTCTATGATGACTGATGAAAACTGGCACTGATGTGTCATAATAAATGAATAAATGCAGCCTGGCGTAGAGTTGATTTGATCCGTCAAAAGTAAATTAAGTGAATAAAATTGGGCTGTTCTTAGCTAAACATGGCAAGAGACTGACAAAACAATGATGCATAGCTTATTTGGTATATTTCATTTGTAAAGGCTTACAAGCACACCTAGTGCTGTATCAAAGTGCCAGTGACAATATTTTTGAGCAAGTGTTAATAGAGACGGAATGGTGGAGCATATGGTTCGAATTGTAATGTTTCCCTCCTCACTTGCCATGCAGTCACGCACCACAACAGGCATAGCGCTTAATGTAGGAAACTAAATGTGTGTGCAAAAACTGCCCTCAATCATCACCAAAATTGATGTTGACATCTCTAGTGATGCTCACACCAATTTGTGAAAATGTTAGAATGATCGCCCAAGTATTTTGCATTTTAGAATGCTACATCCATGGTCCATATTGCCAGTGGGTTGTGGTAATGCAACTGGTTTCTCAGCAGCCTTTACAATTCAAATGAAAAAGAAGAAAAACTTTCCCAGCATGCCTTAGACTATAACCATCAAATACATTTGTTAAATGCATACATTGACATCTTTAATCTTCAAAAAATTATTTTAACACTCAATAGCTCAACTCCGCTCGATTCTTAGAATGAAGTAATGCCCTCATGAGTTTTATAAAAACAAATACATGCAATATGAGAAAATCTTTAAGAAATGGGACCGCCCTAGTAAAATTGCAATACAAATTTAAGAAGCTGATCTAAATGGCGATACACTCATTGACCAATTCATCAAGGCCGACCGTCTAAGGTGGGCAAATATAAGAGCAATTTAAAACTAACTGCAGCAAGTCTATCATTATTACCTACATAGAAGTTGAAAAAAATATTAGAAACCCTTCTGCACAGTTCCATTTTTACTGGTGACAACAAAAATATATCCATCTATTTTCTATAGCAATTATCTTCATTAGGGTCGCAGGTGAGATGGAGCCAATCCCAGCTAACTTTAGACGAGATGCGGTGTGTACCCTTGGTGGTCAAAACCGCTTACGCAGCTCCTCCAATTTGTCTCCCGCACAGAAGCGCTTCTCTGTACGATCACAGGATGTTTCTTCTGAGCGCACTCACAGAATAGACAGCGGGCAAATCGTGACAAGCATCAATTGCAAGCTCTTGTTCCATGTAGAGGGCATCGTTTTGAAGCCTTGATCACAGTCAAGTCACAAGACATTTGAAATCAGCTCCGTCTCTGCCGACAACACCTGATGAAACTCTTGTTAGTTCAAGGCCCAAATCAAGGACCCAATGTGCATAGTAGCAAATGTGCCTGTTTAATTTTCATCAGTTTATTGGATTTATACCATCAGATTGAAAGAATAATTCACAAATAGTTATCACGTGTTTGCTTTATTGCTGTGAATTGAATATATGTAGTGTGAAATGATCTAGTGACGCGTTGAAATATCTGCCTTGAATTATATTGCCCTCAAGTAAGAATTTTGGTTATAAGATAGAAGATAAGAAGATGGAGGCATCAAATTCCCTTATTAGTTGTAATGCTTTGACGTAAGAAGGTTGTGTACAAGGCTGAAATGTTCCGCTGAGTAATGCTTTGATGCACTTTTCATCACATGTATGCAGTAATCTTCTGGGAACATGCACACACATAAAAAAGTCTTCAACTGCTCGCTTTGATAACCCCGCCCATTTAGGTTGAAGACACAAACGTAAAAATGACTTTTGGAAATTAATGTGAATTAAGGTGATTTCAAAGCTTAGAGATAAGCAATGATACAGACTTTCTCTCCGTTCTCATGGCAAGTCAAAACTTTCCGCGTCATTGATGGTGTGTTTATGAAATGTCCGATTGGGGAACCTGACATGGATAAATCCGGATTTGTTTGCAGCTATTTCAAATGATTCATATTCTGAAGTGATTTGCATCAGCAGTTTAAGTTTATCGAAAACAAAAAAAATAAAGTCTAGATGCCAGGATATATTCTTTACTTTCATTTACCATTGAATATAAATGAAATGAATTTAGTTTTTAGAAAAAAAAACAAAAAAATAGTAATCAGGTGCTAATTTGCTTTTTTGACTGGCGTACGTATGCACGCTGTAAAACTAGGCATAATTTCATTTGCATGCCAGCACAAATCTAGTCTAGCGTATTTGGTGCCATCTTGCACCAACCCTTGCACATTGTCATTTTCATGCACAGATAATGGTTTATTTCAACGTGTTTGTATATTTGGTAGACTTACTACACTTGCTTTGCCCCCCCCCCCAGGCCATCTGCAAATTTGATTACAAAAAGTACACGCCACAAAATTTTAGAAAGGCCTGAACAATTAGACTGAGGTTTACTCTAGACTTGCGCCTTGTATGAGAATAGGGTTCATCATGTTTTTGTTTTTTTTCTGATAGCAAATGCTGTGTATTTTTACCGTTGTTGAAAATGGGGTTGATGAGCTCAAGGAATGTTTAATAATCGTGCGATTTCCATAACAGCTGTTCAGCATTACCAAACAAGATGATACATATTAGCATCAGTATGGATCCGTTTTGTTGCTTTGTGTCACATGGATTTTTGAACACTGCACAGGTGTCAACCAATGGGGAGATATCGGTTATCTCTGGCGCTCCAACGGACTGTGACTGCAAGATAGACCCCAACTGTGACTGCTTCTCTGGTGGGTTATTTGGGACTTTACACACACACACGCACACACACCCACACACACACAAATCCACTATGCGAATGCTGCTATCATTATACTGTGACCATATTAGATCATCGGATTCCAGCGCTAAGAACGACATGTCCTGTATCTGGACTTGAAATGAGCTCTTAATAGCTTGCTGACAAGCTGTAATTATGTCATCAAGTGGTGTTAAAGGAGCGATTGCATCTCTGCTCAATTTTGGACAGATTTCTTTTGAAAATGGTCTCTTCTTTTTCCACCATATATTGTTTGTCTTTGCTGGGCCTTTCTTAATTGATTCATTCAAGTGGAAGTTGCGCTTTGACCAATGACAATAACCTTAATGTGTGAGCGTGATTGAAATGGAAGATTTAAGCTCTCGAGTATACAAGTGTACATATTATATATTGGTGTAATATTTGTATTCACGTGGCTGTGTCTCCTTTGTGAAGACCTTCACCTGAATATCAGTTGAAACCTGCATGAGAAAAGCCTTTCGAATCTAATCATTCTATGGCTGGCGAACGAAAAGCTCTTCCGCTATGACAGATGAAGGTTTTAAACTGGTTGGCACATCATTGCAGGGCGCCAGAAATCTAATAAAAAGGCTGTGAAAAGGACCAAACAAATAAGCAGATGTTTTTATGTTTTTTTTTTGCCAGTTAGGCCTTGCTTTCCATTGTAAGTGTCAGAGGATGTGATTTTATCATTTAATTCAGCCCATAAAAAGCTGTCATTTTTTCCCCCTCCCTTTTCAAAGCAAAGGGAAGTCTCTCTCATGCCACAAGCCAATGGGCTGTAACGGTTCCTTTTTTCTTGAGCTTTGCTTTGCATATTTCCAATCATGTCTTGCTGTTAACTGATGATTACACTCTTCAGAGGCTTTCCGTTTCCATGTCCCCACCATGAACACTCACACAGTCTCTGTCTTTGAACGTCAGCATGCATCCACAAAATACTCAGAAGAAAGCTGTATATGTACTGTATGCTGTTGAAAGGTAAGCTGCCATCGCAGTGCCTCCACTGCCCCGCCAGAGACTCTGTGCTTCCTGCTGGCTACATTTAAAAGGCTTCACCAAGCGCTTCTCCTGCTGCGCTACTGCAACACGTGAATGTATTGAGACAGTATCATGCTGATCTGATCCAGACCATTGAGTAGCTACTGGAGTTCAAGTCCTGCTTTGGGCACACCGTGAAATGTTATTTGCTAACTTGGATACATGTTTACTTCTCAAAAGAAGAATTTGTATTCATGAGGGTGGTTTCTCAGTCTGTGTGGCTCAGTGGTGCTAACTCCAAATCTTGTGTCATTTATGAGGTGATGGTGGCTACGCTCGTGACGCCCGTCTCAAAGCTCCCTCCTCTCTGGCCGTGGGTCCCAATGGAACACTGTATATTGCTGATCTTGGGAACATTCGGATCCGAGCTGTCAGCCCCAACCAGCCTCAGCCTAGCCCGGCTGGATTGGTGGAGATCAGCTCCCCGCTTGACCAGGAGCTCTACCTCTTCAGCCAGGTACATGGCCCCTTATTCATGCTCTTGTGCGTCAAATGTTTTGATACTCTACTTTTCTCATTGCATAAGTGATTTAATGGCACTTTACCGTATTATTATATATGGGGGGGTCATGTTTTGGGGGGTCAATTTTGTAGAAAATATATATCACTAATATCAATATTTTACACACATTTGTTCAGGTTTTTTTTTTTTTTTGGATGATGGTAAACTCACTATAACATACAGTTCCATATAGCCTTCATAAAGCTTCAGTGTTCTAACTTAACATAACGATAACTGTAGTATTTCAAAAACCACTGATAGTCAACTTACTTACTTACTGGACTGATTCTAAAACAAATAGACAAGCTGCGCCAGAGAAAATATCTTACACATACGTACTAGCACAATTCGTATGAAGGAATCCCTGATACAATGTATGAATGTACCTTTTCTGATGTTCTAATGATGATTATGCTCGGTTTTACAAGTCTTTCTGAAAGTGTGAGTGTGTGTTTTTTCTTCTGGGGTCAAACGGACACAAAACGGAATGTTATTACTACCATTATTGATAACAAATACAGCGTTTGATTCCATATGTTTTACATAGCAAATATGTGTACTTTGAAATAATATAAATACATTCAAAGACAAAAAAAAAATATCTATTTCCAATTTTAAGTCACTCAAATGTACCACTTTGCCACGACACAACGTGAACTGTTGTCCCGACTGGGCCAATTAGAATTTCTGTCACCAATCATCTTTGGTTTCCGAAAATGTAAGGAGGACTTCATTCATCATAGAAGTTGTCTGACAACACGCATCAAGACGGCACGGTGTTACTCGCGTAACACTTGTCAGGGAACCACAAATAAATGAGCTCCTTCAAGCTAATATATATTTCTGAAATATGTCTTCATGTGAAAGCAGTCACTAAAAAGTTTGGGGGATCTCTTTCTATAAAAACAAATATCTTTTGTGCATTTTTGAAATGTTAGTAAATATTGTATATATATTTGTAATGATTTATTCTTATCACATTAGATGATGAATATACAGATCCAGTACCTGTTCTGAAAGGGCCACCACAATTTGGCTCATGGAGGCCCAATAGAGACACCACTCAAAATGGCTTGAGGTCGTAGGGCACTGCTTGAAAAGTGCTTTACTGTTTAAGTGCAGAAAAAGAAGAAAGAGAGAAAGAACCTTTTGGGAGCTCTCTTTTTTCACTGGCCATCTGTACTTGGACCACCTTAGCCAAAAAGGCAGGGAAATTAAGCCCACCCTCATCATCTTTCTGGTCCAGAACTTATTCTTTTATTTGTAACCTTTTATTTTAAATCATGTATTTCTCCAAAATGATTTACCAAATGTACCAAATGATCCTTCATTCCAGCACTGCCATGATAATTTTTCAGGACCCCCGGTTTGAAAACACAATGAAGGCTTAATATGTGAAATAATAAAACACCAAAAGATTGAACATTGACAGGTAGTGACGTGTACAGTATGTATAAATATGATCAAATAGTCTTAGAATTAAAAAAAAAAAAGTCGATATAATCAATATAGTGTGTCAAACTATTGTACTGTCTTTGGAGGGATGTGATTCATAGTGAGCACATTTGTGTTATGTAATTCTTTTGATCAAGTAACTGTCAATAAAAGACTTATTTTATTAACACGTTAATTCAATTCCTAGAAAACAGTTTAGTTTCATTGTAAGGTCATCAAAACTCCAAAATCAGACTGCAAGAAGAAAATAATGCCCATCTGCCGATGGAACGTGGCCTCTGGGAGAGTCATATAATAGTGCTGGCCTGTCCAGGGTCAGAGGTCATCACGAGGAATGGATCTTGTTCTCGTGCTAATAATTGGGAATTTGAAAAATGGTCGTCCGTGTTCAGCCCAGTCTCTTTGGGTTCAGAGGTCGTTGTGAGGAAGGGATCCTGTTCCATGTGATATTGTCAACGCAGACATAAAATTATTCAAAGAAGCCTGCAGTGTCTGTGTGGGGGGCAGCGAGCGCCACGAAATGATGTGATGAGTCAGGAGTGTACAATTGTTGATTTCCTGTTTGCACCGCCGATTGCCGATCTCAGAACTGTGTCAGAGAGCTCCGCTCTGTTGCCTAGCAACCCTGACCCACACAGCTGATTCTTAGGCAAAAGCAATTCCACAAACACCTTGATCAGGAAACGTTTTAGTTGTACAACTGTATTACAGAGCTTTTAAGGACTAAGATTTTATTCTCCTGAGTGCTGTATTTACAAGGTCAATAAAATGCATGAAATAAACGAGTAGTTTAGCGTAACTGATGGCAGTACTTTTGCCATTGACCGCGAGATGCAATAAAGAGAGCGTGACTGTAATTTAGTTACAGTAACATGTTTAATGCTTACATACTGTACAAAATAAAATGGACTTTAATTATTCAATGCATTCATTTTTATTGCGCCGTTGCGATGTCGTGTACACGCAGAGCTCCAGAGGAAGCTCTCTGTGAAATAAAATCAAGTATTCTCAATCAAGCTACTGCGGAAGATACAATTGTTGCTCATCGATAGGTGTAACATTTTTTTTTTTTTTTTTTTTTTTTAATGATGCCAAACCGATGTAATGGCACTCAGTGGAAGGAAAAATTGCAGAATCGGTGAGAACACTTAGCTCACAAAAAAGGCAGTTGCCATATACATTAAACGGAGCAGACTTGGACTTGGTCGGGTTAAAACATTGACATTTTTTTTTCTCTTTTAAACATTTTAATTCTGCTACACATCATGAAGCCCAATTTTACCCTCATCTATCAGATTTCTCCAACAATGTTCATATTATGAAGTGCGGAAAAGAGAAGTGGCTCGTGAGGTCAATGGATGATGACCAACACTAAATAACAAACAAATTGATGTCAATACATAACCTTCTGTAATATTACTCAGTTTTCGTAAGCATCGTCAAATGACGCATGGAGTCATTGTCCCTCTCCTGTAATCAAATAAACCAAAATACTTCATTTCCTGAAATATTTCATTTTTATTATGTTTCATTTATATACCACCACAACAACAATAAGGAACATTAACATTATGATGCTTTTTATTGGCAGAATTTCGATATATCATTACAGTATTGTAGCTACAAATTTATGTTTTGTTACCATTATTTTGACTATTATTTACACCTATCAATTAGTATGTTTTTGATTCTCTACTTGAAAAGGGTGGTAGCTAATAGGATATCGGACTTTTATTGTGACACCAGTGTACGCCTTTTTTTCTTTTTCCACAACAGAATGGCTCCCACCTGTACACTAAGCACCTGATCACCGGCCACTACTTGTACAACTTCTCTTACGGTCGAGACGGCCTGCTGTCTACAGTGACAGGTCGTGATGCTCATGGACTGCAGGTGAAGAGAGATGCTCACGGTGTGCCACTCTGGCTGGCGCTACCGGGTGGACAGGTGTACCGCTTGTCTCTTAGTAACAGCGGAACACTGAGGAAGGTTTCAGCACAAGGTCACGACGTTGCCCACATCATTTACCACGGTAACACCGGTCTCCTAGCAACCAAGAGCGACGAGAACAGTTGGACCACTGTGTATGAGTAAGTTCTGCACTCATTGGCCATCATACAGTAATCTTTTACCCAAGATGCACAACTTATCGAAACTGCAGTCATATATAAAATCAGTCTAAAAATTTTTGCGATAATGACTTAAATCGAGCATTTGTTATTGAGTTTGGTTATGTTCTAAATACCTGCGAAGGACACTTCTCATCACTTTCCCCCCTTTCCGTTCAGGTTCCTACATATACACGCATATGCACATCCTGTATGTGCGTATGTACAGTGTGAATGAATACAAAGCTGTATGTTTGTCCTCAGTCAATGAGAAGATTGCACAAAACACAAACTCCATTTCCAATGACGGTGGGATGTTGTAAAATGTAAATAAAAACATGTTACGATGATTTGGAAATTATTTTCAACCTATATTCAATTGAGTGCACTACAAAAACAAGATGTTTTATTTTTTTTTTCTTCAAATGTTCACTCAGTTTGACTTTGAAGCCTTCAACCCATTCCAAAAAAAGATGGGGGAGGGGCAACAAAAGACTGGGAAAGTTGGGTAATGGTCAAAAAACACCTGTGAACATTGCACAAATGAGCATATGAAATGGAACAGGTGGGTGCCCTGCTTAAAATTGGGTATAAAAGTAGCATCTCCCAAAGGCTGTTGTTCACATCAAAAGATTCAGAGAAACCTGAGAAAATCTCGGCACATAAACGGCTAGACAGAAAAACCAACCCCTTGTATGCTCGTGACCTTTGATCCGTCAGATGGCACTGAATCAAACAACTGACATTATCGTACACAGTAGAGGTGTCAAACTTCAGTCCTGGAGGGCCGCTTTCCTGCGTGTCTCCCGTCTCTCCCAGCTGCAACACACCTGATTCAAATGTGCAGGATGCTTATCAAACTTCTTCAGAGCTTGCTGATGAGCTGATCATTTGAATCAGGTGTGTCGCAGCTGGGAGAGATTAAAAGCATGCAGGAAAGCGCCCTCTAGGACTGGAGTTTGACTCCTATGGTGTAGAGGATAATGCCACGTGAGTGCTGTTAAAACTCAACCATGCAAAGTGAAACACAAATGATCAACAACAACCAAAAACACAGACGCTACTCTGGCCCGAGCTCATCTCAAAGTGGACAACGCTGTGGTCAGACAAGTCCACATTTCAAATGGTACTTGGAAATCATGGCCATCCTGTCCTCTGGGCCACAGAGAAAAAGGACAATACAGATTTTTATCAGCTCAAAGTTCAAAATAGAGCATGTCTTCATAGGAGAGTGGTGAGGATGAGGAACAGGTCGGCCACGAATAGCTAAAACCCGCCTATAAAAGAAGCGAGAACTCAGACTGCCACGCAAAATCTTCAGCAATTTAATTAGCACCCCCCCCCCAAAAAAAACACATCATAGTCCAACAAATGAAAAACAAAGTTGATAAAAATGGCAAATGGAGTGCACTTATATAATGCTTTATCTTCACCATATGTTGTTAAATCGCAAACAAGACCTCATATTGAACATACAACATGTCTCCTTTGTTATGTTTTGGCTGCCGTCGTATGTCGTAGCGCATGTGTGATGAAGAGTCTGATAGCTATCGGATGTGTGCCGCCATTATGAGCAGTGACTTCGATTTATGTGTCTTAAAATTTTGACCTCACACACAAGATAGTGTGCGGCTACTTGAGCCACGGCAAATAAAAACGCATCAGTTATCAAGTGGTGAAATATTAAGAGGATGAACTCAGCTGTTGTCTGTGAATGACAACCCGCTCCCTAACACACACACACAGATGCACACCAATTCGGCCGTGAACAGTAGGACACTTTTAAAATATAGATGATAATAATAATAAAAATAATGCATTAAATAAATTGATTACTACAATAATTCTGAGGATTAGATGCACTCTGTAGCCATATAAATATGACATAAATTACACCAAATCCCACCAAAATTGCGTCACATCACCTGCGCGATAACTTAGAGCTAATTTCACCTGGTCAAAATTCAAGTCTAGTTGCCATCACCAAATTGTCAAGTGTGCCAGCGGTATGTAATAGAAAACAACCTCCATCTGCTGGAACGGCTAGCAAAGTGCAAAGTGGTCTGCCAAATTCTCAAACATGGTAAAGTAGACTTGCCGAAGCACGAAAATAAAGATGCGACTGTATTTATGCCGATTGCATGTGCGCCCGTCTACAAAAATAGGGCCCCTGGTGCATCCAAACACTTGCTCAGTGTTCCTCAAAAGTAATAAAATACAACGTTTTTTGGAACTTGTCGCAGCCAACAAATTGCAAACATTTTCTGAGGAGTAACATGTCAACATTTGAAAATAAACAAAACAATGAGGTTTATCAGTTTGAACATTAAATATCTTGTCGTTATCCTGTAGTCACTTGGCGTATAACTGTATTGACAAGAAGGCACAGTTTTGAAGCCAGACTAATCAGCCCCTGACTGCTACTTCTGATTTCAGTGATCAACTGTAGACCAACTACTGTGAGTCGCTTCACAGAGACTGAAAAAATGTATCTTATTGAGCACCCGACCGTACAAAAAGGCTCTGCCTGTTGACACTCAGTAAGAGAGCGACAGTTCATTTCACATACGGCAGAACTATTATTCTACTTTCTGCTCCACTGTTCAGGCATTAGGTCAACAAAATAATTTCTTCTGATTTGATTTTGGGCTGAACAGTAATAAATAGGCACACGGGAATGTTTCAGAGAAAAAGTATGCACAAAGTGAAAGTTGCTAGTAATATAAATACATATAAACCAAGTAAAATGCAGATCCATGAAAATTCAACTAGAGTACGGTAATGTACATGTATGTGTACTTTGTTACATTATGAGACTTGTGACAGTTTACCTGGAAGATATCTCAACGCAATGCTTTGATTGTGCATATGTTCAGGTTAAAAGATAACGCACACACACGCACACACACGCACATCAGTCTGAATTATTTACCATCTCACAGCTGGATAATTGCCTGTATAAATCAAAGCTGACACTTGTGTGGAAGCGGCACGTTATTGTGCGTACACATTTGTGTGTTTCATTCGGCCAACTGCTACAGTTATATCTGTGTGTGCACGGTTGTCCATCATCGCTTTTGTGTTTATTCCTGCAGGTACAACAACGAAGGCCGTGTGACCAACATCACGCTCCCGACGGGTGATGTGCGCGGTTTCCAAGGCAACCTGGACCGCTGGTCGAGGGTTGAGGTTGAAGCATCCAACCGGGAGAACTTTGTCACCAGCACGAACCTGTCTGCCAGTGACACTATCTACACATTCAAACGAGGTATAACATCATTGCCTTTTTTTGCCTCACGGGCTTTTCTCATATGTCAGAGAACGGATAAAATGTAAGAAAAGCAAGTATCTGACATGAAACCAAATACAGGGGTACAGACGTAATGTTGCAATTTTTTGTGTATGAGTGACACATGAAAGATCATAAAATCAGCCTCATGCGTCAGCCCTCGTCTTCTTCTGGCGTTTATGAGTCATCGGGGGCTCGCCCAAACATTCACAGCTCTGTAAGAAAGGGAGCCTGTGAAGCTATAAAAGATGTTTAAACATTTATGACTGGCAAATGGCATGGAAGTATTTTTTTCAGCTTTTGATGACATGACCTGTGTTTTGGTTCACTTTTTCTGTTTGACTGCGTTAGGCGCCACAGGAGTGAAAGCAGATTTATCCTTCTCTATAAATATATGAATTTGATAGAAGTTTTATACCCTTGTATTTTGTTGTGGTCAAATTTGACCCATTTTAACATTTGACAGCAATAAAAATACCCCAAGGGCCCTGTTTTTGTGACTAGCGCAAGCCTTGTGCAAAACGCAGACTAACTGTGCACATGAGTAGAGCATTCTTTCTTTTGGTATTTTGCTAGACTAGCGCAGAAAGAGGAGGGAACTCCCTTCAATCTCTTTTAAATACAAGGAGAGAGAGTCGTGTGGTCAATGTGTAGATGCAGGATACATGTATGCACAAAGAACATTGAAAATTAACTGCAAGATCTCCTCTTGATTATGTGAAGTTGGTTACGGTGGATGGGCTCTTGGAGACCACCTTTTGCCCCTGATCGTTGGTGGTGGTGGGCATGCCTTTAAAAATATTTATAAGATGACATTGGTCACACTTTATTCAATTAATTGATTTGTGTGATGATTGAGGGGGATTGTCACATTCCGTTGTCATATTTAAGAATGCAATACAAATACATGCACCACACGTCTGTGGAGCTCAGAATCGTTAGTCGTTTAAATCCATGAAAATCATTTTACTCTGCATGCGACAGACATTCTTCTGCTTTTACCTAGTCAAAATTCTAGTCTACATTTGCTCACCAAATTTCCAAATGCACCGGGGGGTGGAATACAATACACCAGAATACCTATTGACGTAAGTAGCGTGGTCTTCCAAATTCCCAAACACTGTAAACTAGACTTGCCCCATCACAAAAATGAAGATACGCCCATCGTTACGCCGAGCGCACGGCTGCCTGTCTACAAAAACAGGGACCGAAATGACATTGTGTCACTATGAAATTTGATGACTTTTCCTGAAGTAAGCCACAAAAGAGAAAAGATTTTAAAAAGAAATATTTATTTTTAACGTTGGTCAAGTTTGTTAATATGTGTAATTTTAATGGGACAGTGGTAACATTGTTCAAGAGGAATCTTGAAACATTCTTGGTTTGTTTCACTATCATATCTGCAAAGGTTCCCGTCGAAACATTCACGAGTTTGAATTTGAGGGACTCTCGAAACAGTAAAACAGCATAATAACGATCCGTCATCCTCAACATAAGGGATAGCAGTCAGAGAAAGGTCAGAGGGTCGCCAGACACAGATGCAAGCTCTGCATCTGCTAAAAAGAAGTACCGTACCTGCGGTTTAGCTAATAGAAAGTTCCCTTTTCTCTAAAACATTAAGGATTAAGCATCCATTTATTAATGACAGAAAGGCCGTTGATATATTTTGAAAAGATGTATAGTTTAAATTCAGTTAGATAATAGTAGAATGTTTATGACCTCAAGAAAAAAAATAGCGGTAGACTTAGAAATAGGAGAAATGAGAATGGGAGATGACTCTGTTCTCATGTTATCCGCTATAATTGCTTCCCAGCACTCATCATAATGACAGAAATGGTGTCTTGGTCTGCTTTCATACTGTACATGCATGAAGGCATTTGCACAATTTGTGATCTGCTTGGGAACACCAGAGTGATCCCCCCACCCTTTAGTTCTCCAACCTGTCAGCACATGAGCAACAGTGTCTACTGCAAGTGAGGCACCAAAACACAAAAAGTTTTACTAGTTGAGGAGGGGATAGAAGGTACAACTTAGTGTAATTGCTCCAATATTGGTTTATTATTTGGTGTTTTTTTCTTTTGTTTTTAACGGCTCTTTTAACCTAATGCCTTCTTTTGCTGGCTTTCACACATTTTTTGTATCTCTAGGTTGTTTAGTGTGAAACACATAATGATGTTTTTTTTTTTTTTTACTACACATTTCCATTGCGTGCATGTGTGGTTGGGGTGTCTGTGCCACTTCCTGTTTGTCTGTTTGCCTATATGCGTACGTGTGTGCTTGTGTCATGCCCATAAATCGACACGCAGACCATGCACAGAGTTCTTACAAAGTCAACGCCGACGGCTCGTTCTTTGTGTCGCTGGCCAGCGGGATGGAGCTGTCCCTGAGCACCGAGCCCTTCCTCCCAGGAGGTGTTGGGGGCGGAGTCAGCCCAACCGCCAGCCGCTGTAACATCAGCCTGCCTGGTGACCACGCCCCCAGCCTAATTGAATGGAGGCAGAGGAAGGAGCAAAGCAAGACTAACTACACTACTTATGAACGGAGACTGAGGGTAAAATGTCAAGTCACCACAAAAAAACAAAATTTTCCATGTGAGCTTCGGCATTATAAGAGATTATTAGTCACATAACACAGAAGTATTTGGAATTCTATCTTTGTAATCCACCAGAAAGAAAATCGAATAATATAATATCTAATAATACGCATTTTGGATGTCATTGAAGTAATTACTTTCTGCTTCTATTGAAATAGTGTTACAAGACATGTCTTTTTCTGTCTAGGCGTGACAGCCATTTTGTGTGACTACAATTTTAGGAAACTCTAAAGTATTTGCACAATTGTTGTTAATGTGAAAGGAGACATACTGCATTTTTATTTATTTATTTATTTATTTTTCACTATTCAATACAGTTCACATGTGTCTTAATAGCATGCTTGTGACGTCCTTTGGTCAAACTATCCCAATGATTACAGACACTTTGCAACACAGCCAGGCTTAATTTAAGGATGTCTTTGGTTGCCACGACAACCGGAGGTGGTGCTACGGGGTGGCTACTTGTTGAAACCCGTGATTTAAAAAAAATCTTGCGCATACTCCACGCATGCTCGCCATCTCTACAACAGAACATTATTAAATTTTGTATTCGAGTCAGCACTTTATCACCAAGCACGAATTACACTTCTCAGTTCTCAATGCGCCTCATGCGGAAAGCACGTAAGCAGAATTTAATATACTTAAAAATATTGACAACGTGGACAAAACATTCTGTACATACAGTATTATAAATCAGTGAAACTTTGAAGTGTTTTGAGCAAATGAAACATTTTTTGTTTTGAGTCATTATTATAAAGCATACTTCAACAAATAAGTCCCAAACTGTATCAAACCGTTATGTTTTCCAAAACCACACTGACGCCTCTCTTCTTCATTTAAGAATGTTATCATAGTTTCAGAAGAAAATGAAAGTTCAAGCGCAATAATTCATTACGATACTTCATTTGCACGCGGTTTACTGTAAATGTCACCTTACTGATTAGTCGAAAGTCATGAAAGTTTTAGTACAGATTTATACTGTATATCGCAGTGTCTCATGACCTTTGGTTTTTGATTATACAGCAGTGAAGTTAAAAAAAAAATCCTGATGTCTGTATTTTATTTGATTTTATTCGCTTTTGCCATGTTGCCTCAAGCTTATCCTCTTTTGCAATTTCTCTTCTCAGGCACATAACAGGAACTTGCTCTCCATAGACTTTGATCAGAGCACAAGAGTGGGCAAGATCTATGATGACCACAGAAAGTTCACCCTCCATATCCAGTATGATATTCTCGGCCGGCCTGTGGTCTGGTCTCCTAGTAGCAAATACACAGAAGTAAATGTCAGCTACTCTGGAGGTGGACTCCTGTCAGCCATCCACCGTGGAGATTGGTTTGAACGTCTCAAGTATGAGAACGACAAGGTGGTGTCCAGAGCCTGGGTCAATGGGAAAATATGGAGCTACACATACATAGACAGAGTAAGCTTTCATTTGGACAATTTGAAATTGAACTCAACCATACATCACAAGAAAATGTTGTCACAGTAAAAAGTGTATGGGAAATATATTTTGGAGTTATATTTAATAACACCTCAGTGTAAGGCATTGAAGTTCTTATTGGACGTATAAGAAATAGTGCCGACTAAAAAAAGGTTCATTGTATGGCTAATAGACTTTGGAATGTGTGCGGTGCATTAGACTAACTAATTGGCAGTGAGGACCCAGTGAATACCAGCATGTTCCTTTTATAAATGTGACAAATTAAGGTTTAAATTCCATTATTAAAATTCATTTTAATGAAAGAGCATCCATCCTGAGCTATAATCAGTGTCAGTTTTTAACATTGAAATTAGAGTTTGATTAATAAATTGCAGAACCTTTTTAAGATTAGTGACACTGAAAAAAGCTGTAGTTTTAATATTATTATGCCATTATTATTATTATCAAATCTTTAAATTGGAATGTTTCATATATATATATATATATATATATATATATACCGTATTTTCGCACCCAAAAGACGCGCCGTGTCAAAGGGCGCAACACCTGTTGAGGGCGCTATTTCTGTCTTTGTAACATATACTGGACGCACCGCCTGACAAGACGATAGCACAGCTGGTGTTAGCATAGCATGAACCTGGCAGAGCTGCCCACACTGACACAGCCGATAGCAACCTACTATGCCCCAATAACATGAGCAATCACCCCATTGTTGCAGCAGACGCCAAGTCTCTATTGACAAGAGCTGACATTGACAATGGCTCAGACCAATATTAGGTGCATTGGCAATAACGTACAAAGCAACGTCAGGGGAGGGACTTGGCTGCTTACCACACTCCTTAGAGTCACGGTTTCAAAAAAAAATAAAAAACTCATCATACAAGCAAACAATGAAACATAGAAATAAGATGAACACAAACATGTATCTCTCATGCCATCAATATACCCAAAAAAAATGAAAATAACACAAAAGCCACTCAGCCTTAGCTAATTCAAGCAATGCATTCTGGGAGCAGAGACCCACAATCCCATAGCTGTTTAGAGAGATTTGCATGGCTGTTTAAAGAGATGTGCTGTTATGCTTTGGACTTTTTGTCTGTTGTCTAAACCTGGGACGTTTCTTGCTTGCAATAACATAAATGATAAGACAGACTTAAACATTGTGGACAGCTGCCCTTTTGTCCAGCTTTTTCCAACACCATCACCCAAACATTATAGTCAGATAGTGTATTTGTCACGGTCGATTGTAAGCATGAACAACTCACTCTTTGCCCAGCAGGTTGTGCTAACATGCACTTCCAACAGGTCGTTGATGACAAGGGCTGATGGGCGTGAGTGGAACTTTGTCCATTTAATGGACGCATCGACTGACAGGGCGCTTTGTTTGTTAAGGAGAATTTTTGTGACTTTAAAGTGCACCTTATGACTGCGAAAATACCAACATTATACCATGTCAAAGACACTGGAAAAAATGGCATGAGCTTTTTATTTGTTTGTTTTGTTTTGCCTTATTGTGGGAATAAGCCATTAAAGGGTGCCTCTTAAGAACAAATGCAGTGGATAAAAAAAAAATAACAATTCTACACGTCCTTGATCAAGTGTCAGGTTTTTGTGAAAACTGGACAAAGATAAATTATTTCAGTACTTTTTTTCCCTGGAGAGAAAAAAAATACATGGATAAATATTTATTTGAGGGAAAGGAAAACACACAAAAACGTTTATATATGCTGGACTAAGTACAGCCCTAATCCCAAACAGTGGTACAAATAAAACCAAAAGATAATTTAGAAGTAGACAAGTCAAATTGGAGAGTGACTCTCACTGTGCTGCCCATTTGTCTTCTTGTGTCCTTGCAGTCGGTCATGCTACTGCTGCACAGCCAACGGAGATACGTCTTTGAATACGATCAGACGGACCGACTAATCGCAGTCACGATGCCCAGCATGGCCAAACACAACCTGCACTCGCTGTTGTCCATTGGTTACTACAGGAATATGTACAGTCCTCCTGACAGCCTGGCGTCCTTCCTGCAGGACTACACCCTGGATGGGAGACTGCTCCGGACTCAGTACTTGGGGACGGGACGCAGTGTCATCTACAGGTACTTAACACATCTTAAATATGAGAACACATGACACGGTTGACAACAGAGTGCATTTGGTGCCATTTCCCATATACAAAATGGGTCAAAGATCTTTCACGAGCCGGAGGGTTAATACACAAAACAGTCGACACACTCTCATATCATCTATAATTTGCATCGACATCTAAGTCCGTTGTCCCTACAAATTATAGTGATTGAAGTGATTAAAGGGCCGCTTCATCGTCTGCATCAACGTCATCATCAGCAGTGGCCACCACCACTGATCTAATTTTTATGATAAACAGACTGACAGCAGTAGTATTTTGACATTTAACTTGTTCCTAATGCTCATTTGCTTGATGAGGATCCTTTCATAAAATTATCAATTGTTCAAGGTTTGAAAGGTGATACTCTAACTTCCACTGCTTTGCTCTTATTGTGATTGAAAAAAAATCTAAAGAAATATAGCAGTGCCTCTTGTTCTTTAATAAGTGAATATGTTGAGGGTCATTTGTAAGAACAGGCATTTGTAGAAGCAAATGCACATTTTGGATAAATGAAGGACCACTGGGATGTAAAACATTCTGAGTCTACTTGAAACTTTCACCAGAAAGATCAATGAAGAATCGTCCATGTTTTGCTATATTGTAAATTTGATGCTCAAGTGTAGCTAAGACAAACTTCTAATACATTTCTAAAATAATTAACTGCTGTTTCCCACTACCGGATGTGTCTTTGTTGTATATGTTTTATAGGCGTGGAATGGTTCACAAAATCCACTGTTCCTTTGATGTCAGTTTTGTACTCACGATTTTCGTTCAATGTGCCGTGACTCTTAGAAAATCAATTATGTCTTGAATAGATAGGTTAAAATGTGAAAGTACAAGTTCACAGCATTATTAATAATTACATTTCTTGTTATAATTTTACTTGGTTTTTTTTGTTTGTTTGTTTTTGTTTTTCCTTCTATGCAAGGCTCAAAATAAGCGGATTTGCATCGCTGTTCGCGGTCAAAAATGTCAACCTGACTCGCAAACTGAGAATGAAAAACTTACAATATGTCATTTTTATTTTAATACCGTTCGGATCTTCTTCTTCTACCACGATTACTATTATTTACTATGTCACACGCATTATCATTCTGACTCTACATGACCCGTGACCCGAACCACAATTAATTGTTCACAAAATATTCTTGAAATAAATAATTTCACAAAGCATTAATAGAAAACCATACCCATAAAGGTTCATGTGCAAATAGATGCACATACATCAAATATAAGACTCAAACAAAGATTATAGATTTCAGTTGCCATGACAACCATTCAATTGTATTGTGAGCCCCAGCACATCTCTAATGTTAACAGTGTTGACATTTCATTTTAATTATAAAAGCCACATGAAACAAAAAGACACGTAGACGGTACATTGTGACACGCATCAATGATGTGAGGCTAAGATAATCAGGTTAAAAGACAAGGTTTTGTAAAGAAAGATGTACTTGCATCCAACAATTGATAGCTGTGTTGAAAAGCGAAAGAAAGCAAGCACTGTTCCGTTGACTCAAAGTGGGTTCAGGGCCCACTCACACATTGAGACATCTCAAACATCCATCCAATTACTCATTCAGTGGACCAAACCGCAACTACGTGAGCACAGTGCGGCGGACATGTGGAAACATTTTATAATACAGTGAACCCCCGCTACTTTGCGGTTCACCTTTCGCGGGTTCAGTGCTTCGCGGGTCTAAAAAATATTCGGGGGCATTGTAGTTTCGCCGAGCGGCACGACGGGGCGCTGGAGCGGTTAGACGGCCAGCGTGGGCGAAGAAGAGAGTGGACGGAGAAGATCACGTTCCCCCCGGCACTATCGGGGGCGACGTTTCGCGCGGTTCGGACCGTACCAGAGCTCCGGCCGGCGTGCGTGGCAGTTAAGCCGAAGAGGAACAACTTCCGCCCGGGCAATAGCGCGGCGACATTTCGTTTCGTTCGGGACCGTGCGAGAGCTCCGGAGGAGACCGGCCGGCGTGCGTGGTAGTTAAGCCGAAGAGGAACACCTTCCTCCCGGGCATGAGGGGAGCGCGAGGCTGTCAGTTATGAATGAATAAATGAATAAATAAACAAATGAAAAAGGCCACCTTTCATTTCACAGGGCACACCGGACGGCGTACCAGCAGGTAAAAGTCGAAGTAATTAAATAAGTACAAAAAGAGGTAATTGAATAAATACAAAAATAATGGCTGGGGAATAAAAAAAGTAATAAGTTTTAATAATAATTTTTTTTTTGTTATAACATGAATTTCACTCTCTCTCTCTCTCTACCCGTATATATATATATATATATATATATATATATATTTTTTTTTTATTTTTATTTTTTTTATTTTTTTTTTTTTGCGCCACTACTTCGCACCTATATATATAAATATATATATATATATATATATATATATATATATATATATATATATATGTATATATATATATAGGTGCGAAGTATATATAAGTATTTTCTTTTATTTATTTATTTATTTTTTTTTTTTTTTTTTTTTTGAAGGTGCGCCGCTACTTCGCGGATTTTCAGTTTTTGCGGGTGGTCTCGGCCCCCATTAACCGCGATAACCGGGGGTTTACTGTATACGCACCAAAAAGACAACAGACACATGTCAACTCAAGTTGCAGAGCTTGCACGTTTTTCCGGCGGCAGCTGACATTGCCACATTGGAGTGTGTGAGGTTTGAAGGGTGGGCCAATTAATAAAACGCTACAACGCAAATCTACTATGTATTTTTATGTACCTTTACGAGCAGCACAAACCCCATTGCAAGGGTAACCACAATACTTTAATATGGTCACTATGGTAACGCTCATCATGAATATTACAAGCAACACAAAATGTGTTTTTGCCGGTGAAGATATAAACGTGAAGCCACATATTAAAATAACTATATATGACCAAGCCGCAACCTAACAAGGCACCACAGAACAAATGTTCAGTCCATGAATAACTCTTTTTTTTATACTTTCAACTGTTCCGCAAGCCGCAGCCCAGGTTGGATATAATCCACATTTTGCTACACATGATTAGTTTATGATTGCAAACAACTAATGTGTTATTGTCTGCTTTTTCAAGGTACACACCAGCAGCGCGTCTCGCTGAGGTGACATATGATGCCACCCTGGTGACCTTCACTTATGATGAGGCCTCTGGCAGCATCAAAACCATCCATCTCACCCACAACGGCTTCATAAGCTCTATACGATATCGGCAAACAGGTACACGTGCACTTAAAGGGATAATTCATTCATTTTGGAATTTTCAGCAGTAATAAGTAAAATATTTTGTCCATAATGAATTCGATGCCTTATTTTTTTTTCATGTTTGCGTTCATATTTTTCATAAATCTTTCTTCAATAATGAAGGGTATTTCATGAAATATTATTTTTTTACTGCTGAAAATTGCAAAATTAGTAAAGCATGCCTTTAAAGCAACACTCATCTGCACTTCAAATATTTATAATGTGCAATCGTTGGGACTCAAACTGTATGCAATGTGAGAATGGATGTGGTATCAAACGTTCTGGAGGTGAAACCAACAATTGCAAAAGTGTGAATAAGGCCGAGGGTGTGAAAATGCAATCAATCCAAAACCTTAACAGCAGACCACTCACTGTTCAACTGTTATAACTAACATCTCTGTAAATAAAAGAACTAAACCCGACCTCAAAAGTAAGTAGGGTGTTGTAGATGAACTTTGAATGTTGTGTTATTTTATCATCAGGTGTTATTCATATTCATTGTTGCAAAAGTATTCACTCCAAGTCGTCAAGTCATAGTCAGTACTTGGTTGCAGCTCCTTTAGGAGCAATATGTTCCACCGGGCCCAAAATGTTCCACTTTCATTTTATCTGACCAGATTACTTTTTCCTACATCGCTGGAGTGTCTTTCAGATCTGTAGTAGCATACTGAAAGCAAGCCTTGAGATGCTGTTTGTTCAGAAAGCTTCTTTGCAACATGCCCATAGAGACCTTCCTCGTGGAAAGTGTGAGATATTGTGGAATTAAATTAGTACAAGCGACCTGGAGAGATTTCTTCAGGTCTTCTAGAGTTACGGAGGGGTTTGCGCTCACTTCCCCGAGCAGTTTCTGCTTCTCTTGAAATAAAATAATGTCACAGCATGCACTCGTTCCCTTTGACCGTTTGGAAACGTGTGCGGGCGTGGCGTCTCATACAAAGGCATGGTAGTAGGTGCAAGGCGGTTTCCGATTGCCCACTTCACATGCGCATCATCCGCAAACAGACGTTTTGGAGTTCTCCTGTATAAAGGTTCTTCGTGCACGCCAATGTCATGTGCGGACCCCAGCGAGTCAATCTCTGCTGTCGCAATGTCAAGCATGTGTGCGCTACGACCGCCCTGATTTTAATGGATTTGGTTGGGAGTTGGCTGTGTTCCATCCCACAATAGCCAAGGAAAGAAAGAAAAAAAGCAACACCAAAAAAAAAGAAAACTCCACCCATGCACCCAGTTTGACTACGCTTTGCACTCAATTTGCGCTGGGCACAAAAATAGGGCCCATGCCGTTGTTTTTATTTGCTATTCACACGCTGCTGTGCCTGATACCTAAACCTGTGATTAACAGTCACTAGCTAAACCAGGTGTCACTAATGTGCAGTGCGATTTGTGTGTGCGTCCGTTAGTTGGTGTGTTTGTGTGGTTTATCACTTTGCCCTCACTATGAAAAGGCTTTCACCTTCCTTTAACTGATCTCATTTCAGCAGAACAAACGGATGTTCGGAGAGAGGGGAGATAGCGGTAATTGTCAACTTGAGAGGACGAGAGTAAAGAGTTGAGACTGAAAAGGGGGGATATATGTTAGAGGAGAAAATGAGCAAAAAACGAGTGGAAAGATGACAGCTTTAGAAGCGAGAGGAGCATACTTCCCTTGGGATTTCAAAAAGCTTGCTTCTACTTACTCTGGGTGAATCTAGCGTTTCCCTATGTGTGCTGGTGCAGATTCAACATTGCACAGAAAATAAAAATAGGGGATGTAATGATGATCCAGCTCTCTGCACTCGGCAAAGCCTGGTGCTTAGTCATTTTAAATGGAGCTATAATACCATTTCATTAACAGGCTTCTTTTCCCCCCAGTGGAGGACAATTGCTAGTCACTTGCAAGAGATTAGGCGAAAAATGTTGAAGTTGATGTTCTGACATTAAGGAGCACATTGGCCTATCATGGCTATTGTCTTTAGACTTCATTATCCGTCCGTATTAAAGGTCAGCACTGCAAATGCCAGAGAGGTGAGCGGGGAGTTACAAATGAAAGGATTGCACTGAGCGTGTCGCCGTTTAGGATGTTGAACTCTCACTGTCAATTGAATTGATTAGCTGGTTGGGTGTTGGTTAACCAGGGGACGCGTGTGGCTGTGGATGTTTTGTTAATGCTTGTGATTTTCTGTGCTTAGGTCCACTGACCAGCCGGCAGATCTTCCGCTTCAGTGAAGAGGGATTGGTCAACGCCAGGTTCGACTACAGTTATAATAACTTTCGAGTGACCAGCATGCAAGCCGTCATCAACGAGACTCCCCTTCCGATCGATCTGTACCGCTATGTTGACGTATCGGGGCGGGTGGAGCAATTTGGCAAGTTCAGCGTCATCTTTTATGACCTCAACCAGGTAAATTATGATGAAGCAATACACCCACACGATCTGTTTTATATTTTGGACCGTGTTCTTTAAAAACTTTTTTTTTTATTGTTATCATTTCTGGTCACAGTGAGGAATTACCAGAGATTTGTGGGCAAAATTGTCACATTTCCTCACTCATATTGTCCTTTTTTTTCAGTTTTATTTCCTAGGGGTTGTATATTGATTTTCTTTGTTCACATAATTATATAGTCAGCAGAGCCTTTAAGGTCGAACACAATCTCTTCCAGGGTCATCATACAACCTGTACGTGTATATTTTTAATAACATTTGAATCATGTTTAATTGGTTGAAAAAAAATTGAACAAGTACAACCTTAACAGCTGCCTATTCAATAAATCTTTTGTCTTCTGATGAGCTGAACTGTCCATACATTTGGCGGTCACCTGTTGCTTTGTCAAGTACTTTGCGGACGGACTGTGAGTGTATTCTATCCACCCATCAGTCCGTCCAACAACAATCTGCTGTTGCCTAGGTGATCACGACACATCTGATGAAGCACACCAAGGTGTTTAACTCGTACGGCCAAGTGGTGGAGGTCCAATACGAGATCCTCAAATCTATCGCCTACTGGATGACCATCCAGTATGACTCTGCCGGACGTACAACTACCTGTGACATTAGGGTGGGCGTGGACAGCAATGTAACACGATACACCTATGAGTATGATGCGGACAGCCAACTACAAAGTGCCGCTGTCAATGAGCGGCCTCAGTGGCGCTACAGCTATGACCTCAATGGGAACATCAACCTTCTTAGCCATGGCACCAGTGCTAGGTGAGCCTTTATTGATGATGCTTTTTAAAGACACCTGCTTCAGGTTTACCATGTTACACTTCTATCCATCCATCCATCCATCCATTATCCAATCCGCTTCTCCTCACGAGGTTCGCGGGCATGCTGGCGCCTATCCCAGTCATCTTCGGGCAGTATAGGCGGGGCTCACCCTGAACTGGTTGCCAGCCAATCGCAGGGCACACGAATATAAACAACCACTCACACACACAATCACACGTAGGGCCAATTTAGATTGTCCCATTAACTTACCATGCATGTTTTTGGAATGTGAGAGGATATCGAAGTACCCGGAGGAGGAGGAGAATATGCAAACTCCGCACAGGAAGGTCAGAGCCAAAATCGAATCCTGCTCCTCAGAACTGTGAGGCAGACGTGCTCAGCAGTAATCCAACGTGCCACACCCTGACACGCTTGATGCTGCTAAATTATCCCACCATTCTCTACGCCGCCTGTCTTGGGGCCTACCCCAGCTGAATTCAGACAAAAGGCAGACTATGCCCTGAACTGATCACCAGTCAATTTACACACGAACATATCTCACTCATTTACAATGAACTGAACCCATGCAGCCTGCACGGAAGTCGAGAGAATAAACCACTGCACAGTTCACGAAATCAGAAAAATTGGTTGGTGTGTTAATTGAATTTCTTGAAATTACAGTAACCTTATCAGACTGTATGATTCAGGCCGCAGGCCTTTCTGCAAGTTCTCTTGTTTAGATTGTTCCGCTGGATACTCCCGTTTCCTCCCACATTTCTGAAACATTAAATTGAAAAAATAGGTGTGAATCTGAGCATGAACATTTGTTTTCCTCTGCAACTGTCCACGAACAGACCAGTGTGTACGCCGCCTCAATATATGCCAGTGGCCAATCATAATTATTATTTTTATATCCAGTTTATTTAAAGTTGAATAGTTGCTATTATGTTGAGTGTATGTCACAGTCCTAAACTGGTCAGCTCTTGTTGCCAGCCGTTGGTTTGGTATAAATTACATCATGAGCTTTTCAGCAGTGTCATGAAATGTGACATTCAAGTTCCCAACTGGTCAATTTTACATCTAATCATTACAACCTAGATAAACTGGCAATGTTTTTATGGTTCAGTTTTACAACCCGAAATATGTGTGCATCTAACCTTTCCTCGGGCACCAACATGATATTATTAGTTGTTTTGCAGGAAATTAAGTTTGTCATATTCCTTCTAACATTATTGCCACCCTAAGGATGATTTATTATGCAATAAAAATAGAGACAATCTTCATGTCTTTATGTTGTAACTCCACCCACGAGGGACTTAAAGCCACATTTTCAGAATGTTCACATGTTCCAGATTCATTTTTTTTAGCATTTGATACGTTCAAAGCCTAATCGCTGGTCTGCTTGACTCCAGGTTGGTTCCGCTGCGTTATGACCAGCGAGACCGCATCACGCACCTCGGTGAGATACAGTACATTGTGGATGAAGATGGATTCCTCCGTCAGCGAGCCAACGACCTGTTTGACTACAACTCCAATGGGCTCCTGATGCGGGTCTTCAGCCGAGCAACCGAGCACTCCGTGTGGTACCGATACGACGGGTTGGGCCGACGTGTGGCCACTAAGACGAGCCAGGGCGAGCAGCTGCAGTTCTTCTACGCTGATCTTTCACACCCTACCAGGGTTAGCCACTTGTACAACCACAGCAGCAGCTTGATCACGTCACTGTACTACGACCTGCAGGGTCACCTCATCGCCATGGAGTTGAGTAGCGGGGAGGAATACTATGTCGCCTGTGACAGCGTAGGGACCCCAAGGGCCGTTTTCTCAAGCAAGGGCCGTTTGGTCAAAGAGATCCTCTACACCCCCTACGGAGAAGTCTATCAGGACACCAACCCTGACTTTCAGCTCGTCATCGGATTCCAGGGAGGCTTGTATGATCCTCTCACAAGGCTGGTCCACCTGGGAAGGCGGGATTATGACACTCTTGCTGGTCGCTGGACTTCACCCAACCATGAGCTCTGGCTGGAGCTCAGCAAGGAGCCCAGACCTTTTAACTTGTATGCCTTCAAAAACAACTGCCCTGTGGGGAGAGTGGAGGAGGTGACACAGTTTACAACAGGTCAGCTTCCCACCTGTGCACGCGCACATTCATGTCATTGTTAAATACTGATTTACAGATGTACACCTGAGTGCGAGCGCTATGATTTGGTTGAGTTCGGTAGTGTTTTCACTGTTCCTTATATCTTTTGATGGAGGTACCGTGTGTGTGTGATGAACTAAGCCGACTACTGTCTGTTGACTGGTTGACGTAGTTGTCATTTTTTTATTGTAAAAGAATGAAATATCCCTTTATCATTGCTTGGTAAGTCGATGATGGTGTAGTGGTTCATCCGCCTGACTCGTGTGGGATCGGTTCCCCCTCGGTGACGGTGTCTGTGTCTGCCCTGTGACTGGCTGGCGAACTTTTCAGGGCGTGATTCGCCTTTCGCTCATAATCAGCTGGGATAGGCTCCAGCACATAGATGGACAAAGTATATATATATTTGTAATTCATGAATAATGTTTTTGGGGATAAATTAATTGAAATTGACCCTCATGAGGATAAATGGTTTGGATAATGGATGGATGGATGAATAATTTCTCATGGCACCCCATTGAGCTTTCATGGCATAGGAGGTTGTCATGGCACCCTGGTTGGAAATCACTGGTCAATATTACTGCTCTGTGTCTCCTCTCAAATATAATTTGTCGAAACAAATGAAGGAGCTCTATTGTATGCTGTCTTCTTCCAACTGAGGCATATTATTTAGCCTAGTGTATATGTGGAAACCTTCTCCATTCAGAGGGTGGCCTTGCTCAATGCTAGAGTGGCTGTCTCCTAACCTGAAGGTCATGGGTTCAACCCTCAGCCTTTGCCACCATGTCGAAGTGTCCTTGGACAAGATACTGAAACCCGCTCAGTAATTGGATGAGGCGACAGTGGTGAAGCGCTTTGAGTACCCAGCAGGTAGAAAAGCGCGACACAAATGAAAGTTGAAAGTCTTCTTACAATTTGTAAGCCCAATGGGATGGACAGTTTACACATAAGTCTACAGCAGTGTACGTTGTTACATATAAAGTGTTTTTACATTGTCATTCACCAAAACGTGAGCCAATTCTAAATGTACTCATCCAAATCGTACTGTGGCGAACAGCACTACACTGTACTACTTGGAAACATGTGAGAAGTGCCGCATGACAACTATAGCACAACACTCTGTGTCTCTCTCACAGACACACACACGCACGTAGAAAACATCTGCCGTTGAGAATGAGATGATACAGGTGAAGCAGTGTGTCAGAGAGAGAAAATGCAATAGACTGAAGAACACAGACAAGGAACAGGACAGTCTCTGATCATCTTGTTTTTCTGTTATTTTTTTTCATTTTTTTTTTTTTAACACAAGCTTTTATGGTTTGTCCCCTTTTGTCTGTCAAGAACACAGTTTCCCCGATGGGTGAAACAAAAATTTGAACAAGAGAAAGAAATGGAAAAGTGTATCAGAGCGAATGAAGGATGTTGGTCGGGTCATCTCTCTTTCATAACAATGAAACATTAATTTTGACCATCATCACCCCCTGCAATATTATTGTTTATTAAAGAGTGAATGTGTTAGTCACAGAGACACAAATGAGCCTCTGCAGCATATTATGCTCAGATATGGAACAAGTTGACTTTGTGACTGTTTTGCTTCCGACTACGTGTGTGAGTGTGTGCTTTCTTCTCATGTCCTTGGTCAATCACAACAATTATTATTGTCCCCCAAAACACTCAAATTTATCATTATTGTTTGTTTCATTTCTGTGTTCCTGTGTGCAGACATTGGCAGCTGGCTGCAGCTATTTGGCTTCCAACTTCATAACGTTGTCCCAGGTTTCCCAAAGCCTGAGATCAGCCGGATGGAACAAACATATGAACTGATGAAGACTCAAACCAAGACGCAAGACTGGGACTCGAGCAAGGTGAATACCCCATTGCAGTTCTATTTACTGAGTCCAAACTGAAACATTGGGAAACTGGTAATTGTTACTCTTAGCACTTTATATTATTTTTCATTATAACCCACAGTCAAAGTATCCAACTCCTTACATCGTTCACTAGGCCACGCCCTTTAATTGGACAAATACAACTAAAACACGAGTACGTTGGTGTTGTTACTTACGACATGATGCAATGTACAATAATTAAACCCAATAAACCAATAAATTTCTTTATATTCTCGTTGACTGTGTTTGTATATTATATTTATGTGTGCAATATTTATGTATGTATATATATATATATATATATATTTTTTATATATATATATATATATATATATATATATATATATATATATATATATATATATATACAATATTTTTGCTAGTTTTCTTCATTAAAAACACAGAACAAAAAACGTTTTGGCGGGCTGGTAAGGATGTATTTTTTTCTAATAATTACAAAGGGAAAAATTCATTTGATTAGATTAATGTGAGTTTCATATTTGTTTACAAAACAAATTAAACTGAACATTTTTGAAAAGGTAATTTTTTTGTATTTTGAATTATTTCAACATTATAATGAATTTGTGTTAACCTAACCTAATGTAATAAATGAATTAAAAAAATAGACTTGTTAGGAAAATTAACATGAACTTACTAAGGCATGCTAGTTTGGAACACAGTGCAAACAATCTGCATTTTACAAATAGCTATACAGTCGACACCCCCTATATATAATTGACTGTCACTGTAATGCGTTGGAAAGTTTTATTTTATTTTTCTACGATATGTAAATAAAAAAAATCTTCGAAAAACACTGAAAACATTCAATCTGTGTTTCTCCCGATAATCGGAGAAAAAAATCCTGGGAAAATTTAAACAAAAAAACTATATATATATATATATATAATATATATATATATATATATATATATATATATATATACATATTTTTTTTTTTTTTTTGGGTGGGGGGGGGATCTGCAATTAGGTGAATCCATAGATGCCGAAACATGAGTATGCGTGGGTCGACATTAATTGTGCTTCTTCTATTCAGGTGGTTTTGGGAATCCAGTGCGAGCTCCGCAGGCAGCTAAGGCGTTTCATCTCTTTGGAGCGTTTGCCTCTGGTCTCAGCACCCGTTGGCTCAACCTGCCACCGACCAACACGACCTCCTCCCTTTGGTTCCAGGCCCTTCGTTCTCGGTCCTAGCATCCGCTTTGCCCTCTCCCACGGCCGCGTCAGCGCAGAAGTTATCGGCGTGGCCAGTGAGGACAGTCGGCGAGTGGCTGCCATTTTGAACGGCGCCGTCCACCTCGATGGGATGAGTTTCACAGTGCATGGCTGCGACACACACCACTTCCTCCAGTCCCGGCCTATCGAGGAAGACCTAGCTTTGGGTTTAGGGGTTGGTGGACGCGTCCTAGAGAGTGGCGTCAACGTCAGCGTATCGCAAATGAGTGCCATGGTCAATGGCAGGACTCGTCGGTTCGCTGACATTACTCTCCAGCAGGGGGCGCTGTGCTTGTGCATCCGTTACGGCGGCAATGAGGAGGAGGAGAGAGCGAGGGTCAGGGAGGAGGCTAGGCGGAGAGCGGTGGAGGGGGCGTGGGACCACGAGAGGAAGAGGGTGGAGTTAGGCGACGTGGGGACCCGAACGTGGAGCGACGTAGAGAAGCAGCAGCTGCTGTCTGCTGGACGTGTGCAGGGTTACGACGGCTACTACTCGCTGCCTATAGAGCAGCAGTCAGAGCTGTCCGACTGCCCCTACAACATCCACTTCATGACTCTAAGCGAGGTGGGCGGCAGGTAACACTCAAGCGGCTCTCCCACCCCAGCCCACCAAAGACTGCCTGTTTCTACTCTACTCCAATTTGTTCTACCCTTTCTACACTGTATCCCAAAAAATGAAATCATCAAAACAGAACAAGAAGCGAGATTAGGGGAAAAAGATTTTCCAAAATGCCTTTAACTGTGACAGAATGATGGTATTTTATTATTATTGTCTGGTTTCTAACAGTGGCACAAGCAAGTGTGGTTTGGTTGTGGCTTTGCTTTTTGTATCCCTGCTAGTCTGGGAGTTAACTGACTCTTCTGCTGCCCTAAACACTCTTCTTCTCTTTGGATTTTGTTCTGATTTACCCAAACTCAAGACTTTGACGGTTGCCAGTGAATTATCTCCTCATGACTCAAATCAAGAGCTCTCTAGTTGCCATTTACTCCGGATATACTCCCGTTTACATAATGTGTAAGAGAGGCCTTGTCGACGCTGACACTTCCCGAAACGAGGAGTGAACCTCTTCTGGGATGCTGCCTCTGCTGTGCTCCAACAGTAGTTTGTATGAGTGTGTATACTCCAATCAAGAATGTACATAGCCAGTGCTTTCACACTGAGGAAAAAAAAAAGTGCTCAACTGGAAGTTCTGTTGTTCATCAGTGTCAGTATTGTTAATCAATAGAAAGAGAAGTTACATTTTTGCAAAGAATTATACATGGCTATAGTAAATATTCTCGCTGGGAAAAAAAATCTGACTTTATGGCGTTCCATGGCTGATTAAAGTTATTATGTGTGAATAATCTCAGTGCTCCCTGGGATGGTGTTCTGGCTTGTTATTTGCAACTTGTATGTGTGTCCTCACTCGCCTCCCTTGCAAAACATTTGTTGCGCGCTCTTTGTTCTCGTCTCAGAGAGATTGTCGCTCTCAAATCTGTGCTGTCATTATCGCCCATCATTATGGTTCCAACTGAGCCTTGCATGAGAAACCTGCATCTGTCACAAGCGAAGAAGAAGGAGGACGAGGAGCAAAGAGAAAGCCACTGTGGCCGGAAGGAAGAAATGTGACAGCTGAAGCGCAGTGAGTGGGTGGCGAGTGCAGAAGGAGCAGGACCTTGGAGTTGGCTACAGCGCACTCTACAGCTTGTCTCGTCTCATTAGGACATGCCAATCAGGGTACATGTGAACCACTTCCAAGCTTCTCCGCCCCCCCCCCCCCCCCAAAAAAAAGTTTATGCAAAGATTTTTTTAAGCGAGCTTTCACTAATCCACCTCCTCTTCCATCTGCCTCCCCAAGCCACATGCCTCGATCCCTCCCTGCGTCACTTCACCATCTGCCCACCATTAATTGTTTGTGTTTCTCTCGTGGGCTGCGGATGACAGAACCTCACGCTGCATGTGTTGTGACTGCAAGCAGGTGATATACGTTCACGATGAGCTATTTGCGAAGCGCCTTCCTTTTCGTTCCGAAACCATATGCTTCGTTAGATACTTGTCTAGCCTCATCTCGGTGCTGAAAAGAGGGAAAGTCCGGTTGCTAGGAGACAACTGTCCCGGCTGAATGGATGCTTATACTCTCTCCTTCTCTCTGCCTCACGCTCACACTTCTTTTTTTCTTTTTCTTCTCGAGTAGCCAGTAATGTCAATCACAAAAATGACAGTTGCACGTACCCCCCACCCCTCCGCCCCCCATTATACCCCAACAGTCAGCACTCTCCACGGAGCTCGCCACTTCAATATGTCAAATTGAATTTTGTTCCATATAATGCGTCATGTGGGTGTGCATGTGCTCGCTTGCGTGTGGGTGTGTAAAATAGCGAACAAATACTCATTTATGCCGTACATTTCACCCAAATGCTTTATTTTCCTTGTCTCTCAGATAAAAATAAAAAAAAAAACATTAGTTGTCAATTTATGTAAACAGTAATGGATATGAATGTTTCAGTCGGTGAATATTTTACATAACACTTCCTAGTCATGAGATATTTTGTGTGGCACAAAAAAAAAAAATAGAACAGACGCAAGTATACAGTTAGAACCACTGTTATTCATACATTTTATTTGGTCAATCAGTATATTCTAGCTGGATATTTTAATTGAGTCTACTGTGTGTGAACACAAAAGAAATTCACAATCTATTTTTTCATACACGTCATGTTAAAGCTGTACAATGGGCACAATAGCACTAAAGAACATTAACTGATTGTATTTTGATTTAAAGTGATGATATTGTGGCGAGTGAAAAGGGATCTTCTGTTTGAACAAAACATGATCAAGTGTCAAAAGACGATCATAAGCAAAAGACTATCACATTTTTTCCTCATTTTTCAGTCCCTGAGCAGCACACGACTATTGGAGGAGAGAACTCGAGCTGCTGTGCGGTGGTGACAGCCTATTACTGGGCTTCTGCGCCACTGTGGATGTTTGCGCCCATCTCTGGGCAGTGACAGGGTGAAGCAGAGGAATGACTATTCCTTGTCTGGGCTGCTGGAAAGCTGCTATCAAGTTGTCGATTTTACGGAAATATCGTTTCGGCACACCAGGAATAGTCTGAGGGATAACAAAGAAAGAAAGTAAAGCAGTAGGCACAGGAGAATTCATAGACTTCTTCTAGCCAACATGAAAAGAGGAGGATATGACGTGTCCAGTTTAAAATGAGCCAGCTGCACTTCACAAAAGACATCACAGATTGGCCTGGATACAAATGGGCTGTTGCAATAAAAATAAAAAATAAAAGATATATTTAAAACACAAATCTGTTTCATATATGGCACAGTTTGGCAGAACTCTCATTAAAGACAGAGAATTAATAAAAAACAGAATACCTGATGATAGCAGATGGGAAAATAAAACACTGGGGTATTGGATGCTAAATTAGGAAAATGCAGACAGAGAGTTCTTGACTCCCCTATGGCTTTTTCACACGTTGTTTGTCAACAACAACAAAAAAAAACAATTATTCAAGTTGATCATGAGTACATTTTTGAAATGTGTGCCATTATCTCTGGAGCTTCCATTGTGGCCAATTAAAATTGAAACCACACAAACATATGTGGCTTCAAAATAATCAAAAATGCTTGGAAGTGATCCTCTCCACCTGGCAAAATGGAAGCCCGCTTACAGGAGCTAAATTAAACATTTGAAAAGAGAGTGACTTTGTCATCTAAGAACCTTTATTTAGTTGTGATTGCGTTCTATTCTTTTCTTTCAGTCACACTAAAAAAACAAATGCATTTTACAATCATTCAATCAAACACGTAGATTACTTTCTTCAAATCTCCATTCATTTGTACTCTTTTTCATGCCTTCCAGTATTACCGCAAAGAATATTTCATGAAAGTATCGCGTAAATTATTATTGCAGCCCAATCCATGTCTGTCCTCATCAATGTTGCTTGATTGTGTCAGTGTACAACATGATGGCAAGGAATTGTTCTGTGAGTATGTGCATGAATGAGTACGTGTCACAACAGACACAGCAAACAAAATGTCACTATATGTTCACAATGTTTTTCGCCGTATCATTCTTAGACCTCATCCAATTCTGCCAGGTGCAATCTGAGCGTATACATCTGAAGAGCTATAATCAACCCAGGGAAGGTGCTATTGTAGTGGTAGCCACATCAGAAATCGGCACAGCGCCAGTAAAACCGATTCACACATATATATATATATATATATATATATATGTATATATATATATATATATATATATATATATATATATATATATATATATATATATATACATATATATATGTACATATGTGTCCCAACATAAGACTATACGGACCTTTCCAAATGCGAAGCCCTGGATGTCCAGCAGGGTTCGCTCTCTCCTCAAGGCCCGTGACGCTGCCTTCAGGTCAGGCGACAAAGCCCAGTACAGGGTGGCTCGTGCTGACCTGAGCAAAGGCATCAAGCTAGCCAAGGCAACCTACAAGGGGAGGCTGGAGGCCCACCTTGCCAGTAACAGGCCACGGGAGGTGTGGCAGGGTCTACGGAGCATCACCAACTTCCGTGGCAGCAGCACGACCTCTGTAGACCCGAGTGCATCGCTGGCAGAGGAGCTTAACTGCTTCTTCGCTCGCTTTGACTCGCCCCAACCGTCACACCCCCGCACTTCAAGCTCCAACTCCCCCCCACTCATCGTAGAGGAACACGATGTGAGGCGCGCGCTCCTGGCGGTCAACCCCAGGAAAGCTACTGGACCCGACGGAATACCAGGCAAGGTCCTCAGAGCATGTGCCCACCAACTGTCACATGTTTTCTGCAGGATCTTCAACCGCTCCCTGGCTCAGGCAGTCATCCCCTCCTGCTTGAAAACTTCCACCATTATTCCTGTCCCCAAAAAGTCACCAGCCGTCCACCTGAATGACTACCGTCCTGTTGCTCTCACACCAGTCATTATGAAGTGCTTCGAGAGGCTGGTTCTCCAGCACATCAGGGACTGCCTTCCTCCCACTCTGGACCCCTACCAGTTTGCATACCGGGCTAACAGATCCACTGAGGACGCCATCGACACTGCTCTGCATGTTGTGCTGGGCCACCTGGAACGACAGCAGAGCTATGCAAGGATGCTCTTTGTGGACTACAGCTCGGCATTCAACACGATCATCCCAGACATCCTCGTCGCCAAACTGGACACTCTCGGCCTCCCTGCCCTCACACGCATCTGGATTAAGGACTTTCTGACCAACAGACCCCAGACTGTGTTGCTCGGCCCCTACACGTCCTCCACCCTCATGCTGAGCACCGGTTCCCCCCAAGGATGCGTGCTGAGCCCTCTCCTGTACGCCCTCTACACCTACGACTGCAGCCCGGCCCACGGCAACAACACCATCGTCAAGTTTGCTGACGACACGACAGTGGTCGGTCTGATCTCGGAAGGTGACGAGACAGCCTACAGAGAGGAGGTAAAGAGACTGACAACTTGGTGCAAGGACAACAGACTGCACCTTAACTCTGCTAAAACAAAGGAGATTGTCGTCGACTTCAGGAGGAACAAGACGCTGCCGCCCCCCCTCTGCATCGAAGGCGTGTGTGTGGAGAGGGTCCACACGTTCAAGTTCCTGGGAGTACAGATCTCCGATGACCTTTCTTGGACTCACAACACCACAGCAGTGGTAAAGAAGGTCCGCCAACGTCTGCACTTCCTGAGAGTCCTCAGGAAATTCAACCTGGACAGGAAGCTGCTGCTGGCCTTCTACCACTCGTCCATCGAGAGCCTGCTGACGTACTGTGTCTCCACCTGGTACAGCGGCTGCACTGAGGCGGACAGAGTGAGGCTCCAGAGGACAGTCAAAACAGCGCAAAGGATTATTGGCTGCCCTCTCCCCCCACTGTCGGACATCTACACCGCCCGGTGCCTCAGAAGGGCTCTCAACATCGTCAATGACAATACCCACCCAAACTCACACCTGTTCGACCTGTTGCCCTCTGGCAGGCGCTACAGATGCATCAAATCAAGGACCAATAGACTGAGAAACAGTTTCTTTCCGAGAGCCATCTCCATACTGAACTCTCACACACACACGAGACCACCCTAACCTCGCAAAACAGCATTGTGATGTGTTTCTATATGCCCTATTCAGTACTGAATTCCATTGCACTGTCTTCTTTATTTATCTAATTTATATATTTGTCTGTATTATTGTTGTATTGCACTGGAGAGGGGAGCCCTCTAATCTCGTTGCACACTTGAGTACAATGACAATAAAGGGATTTCTATTCTATTCTATTCTATAAGCTCTCTGTATTATATATGCGAATGCTTTTACGTGTAGTGTGGATTGCTGATTGTTTAAAATGTAATATCCCTCTTAATTCGAATCCCTCTCTGTCATGAAATCTTTTTTGGATGCTAGATGTTATTAGATTGGGTTTTACTTTATAGATCACTTGCGTCGTTTTAAAATCTCCAAGATCCTCAAATTTTAATATCTGTGAATTCAGAAACAGATCATTTGTGTAGTCAAGGTCGCCTACATTATTTACAATTGTAATAATTCTTTTTTGCAACTTACATAACAGTTTTGATGTTTTTCAATATTAAAGTCCATTTTTCTCATGGGGAAATAACAGAAAATTATTATTATTTTGCCCCAAGGTCAAATTGGCGACATCATAATGATACTGATTCTGTTTAATCATTTTTGGAAACATTTTAAAAATGAGATACATGTAAAAACTAAGTAAACCACTGTGACCAATAAAATGCAAACGCAATAAATGATTTACCCTATTCAGCGGATGCACATCGCATCATGGAGAAAAGTCATGCGGTATCTGTCAGACTATGAAACCTACTGTAATGGAATGATTAACAATAATGGATACAAAACTGGGCACAATTTTAACACCTCAGAGTTTTGAGGTTATAAGTTACACTATAATGTTTTACAGTCACTATTGTAATTTATCCCAAAAGCGATTTGAGTTGAGATCAAGTTTGCCATATTCATCCACAAACAACCATTTATGGTATTTATGGACCCTGCGTTGTTCACTAACTTTCACTCTGAAACTGTAAAGAGCTTTCACCAAGTTGTACTTGTAAATAAGGATGCAGAAAATTGTCCAAAGTGTCTTGCTATGCTCAATAATTAAGTTTCTAAAACAGTATATTTTAACACACAACTAAAGGCAATCAATTGATTGTGTGTCTTATACCTCTGCAGCCCATGATCCTCCATCATAGCAGCGAAGTCTGTACGCAAAGACAATTCCATTGCACCTACACACGGACACCCACACACAAATGTCACTTCATATACATACAAATTATCTCTCTGTCTATCTATCTATCTGTATGTATATCTACATATCTAGCTCTCTCTCTATATATATGCATGTATGATATTGATCATGATGTCCCTTTGAAGAATTTCAAACATTATTCAATTATGTTAGTGGTTCTCCAAGGTGACATGATGATCAATCAACCAGCTTGAAAAAGAAGTTGCTCTTCTACTCACAGCACACAGAGGCAGTAGACATTGGGTACAGAGTCACTGTTTCGGACCAAGAAGCATCCATCTCGTCCATCCAGAGCCAATCGCCTCTCAGCCTCCTTCTTGCCAATGGGTCCGTGGTAGACAGACAGATTTTCCATCTTACCTTTCTACAGGCGGGTTTACATTCCACAACTGCTTTGTTGTTTTTTCTGTTTAACTTATTCCCAGTATTCTTTACCTGTAGTAATTCTCCTTTTCATATTCAACTCTTTAAAAACTAAACTTTTGGTCAGTGGCCTGACTGTATAGCCCAAACTGGAAGGCAGGGAACCTTTTCTGCTATCTGTTCTTACTCATTCAAATGTCTGTTTGGCTGCTTGAGCTCTGGCTTCTGATCTTTCTAAACTTCTCTTTCTCCTAACCGACACTGACGGAAGCAACTGCTATTTCAACCACGTCTCATCATTCAGTAACCTTCCTGTTTTTTTTTTTTGTTTTGTTTTTTTATTAAGCATACGCATAACCAGAATTTTGTTTGGCCAAGTTAACACATCATCTCAGTGAGGGGAGTCCAAACATTTGTGCATGCGTGATTTCTTTGTCATACCATCCATAGTCAGGGTGTCATGAAATAAAATGTACGCATATGCAGAACAATGCCCCTCACTCTCATAATCAAGCAGGAACAAGTCGAAGAAAACAGCAACATTTTGCTGAGCTTAATTCATTCAAATCATATCTTAAAAACACAATCACACAAAAATCTCTTAATTTGTCACAATTCTAAACTTTGTTTGTTTGTTTTTTAGGTTTGGTCCTGCTTGTATTATTAGTGTCTGTACGTGTGCATTTTCTTTCATGAAACTGTGTCTGTGGATAGCATGACATAAAGTCCTGTGTGGAGTGAAAGTAATGATTTTTATTGAGGTTGACTGTAGGAATCTAATGTTCTATTCTTAAGCGGGTATTAGTCAAGAATCATGGATCCATGTGATAATGGCTGAAAAATCACAGGGGTGGCCTTGGCCACCACCTAACTCCACCTTCAAATTGTGCATATCACTGGCTTCGGGTAGAAGCCTCGTACCTTCCAAACAGTCCTCTTTTCAGGAGACCCCAAAAATATCACGTTAACGTTGTGTCATCAAAGACAGCAAGCCATTTTCAACACTTGAGATTGGTCAATAATAGGGAAAAAAAATAACAACACACGTGTGGGCTGACCATAAGTATATAGTTGTGAAAAAATGGGTAATTTACCAAATTGTGACGCCAGTGATGAGCATTGTTCAGGACCCGCCAACATGACATTCAACAGAATTAGAAACAAAAGTCATTTATATAATTGATTACATAAGCAGCTGATAACATAACATTTTAAAATAGTTGTTGCATTTTGCCAGATAAAACACAACCGGTCATCAACATTAAATTGATCCAACATTAATTTTGTGTTGAACAAATAACATATAACTGCTATCAAATATAATATTGTTTAAAGTTCTTTATTTCACAATGTGGCGACAACCACCTTCCAGGGCTGTAGTGTCCTTCAACACTGACACCTTGACTTGAACTAAACCCACCAAATGAGGCTCAGAAACAATTTGAAATTTGAGTGAAAGTCCCCTGCACTTCTATTTCTGCAAAAAAAAAAAAAAAAAAAAAATGCCAATATTGTGTTAGTCATCATTTTTTTTAAAAAAATGCAACAATTTGGAACAAACAGTAATTAACAGTTTCAGAAATGTGAGACTCTTTTCACTCATTCACAGGCAGGCAACAAAAAACATGCCATCCAAAAGAGTCGCCTGCACTTCATTTTCTCATTTCTCGTTCACCAGGGCCTTTTATTGATCGTGTGTCAAGGACACATACACCTCATCCACCAAACAGCGAGGAAGCAGCTAATGAAGCTGTGTGTGTCTCAACATACTGCAGTGTTGCTCCAAACTCCGCTTGCAATCTGTCCTGTCAGTTGCAGAGTTGCTGTTGTGTCAAGTGTTGCTGTAAACAGGAGCTGCTGATTAAAATATTGAATGTCGTGTGCACATTTTGTTAAGCGTGTGCTATAGCATCTGGTGTGTCACACTGAGATGTATATCATTAGAGGCGAGAAGGCCACATATGCCTACCCCGTGTCCTTCACGCAAATGACCACATGCTCTTGCAGAAAATCATTTTGTGACCTTGAGAATCTTTCAATGTGGTTAGTTTAAAGGTTTCTACATTCACAATTGTATCCTCCGAGTCATCAGTCTGTATCATGGCTCGCCTTCCCTCAACTTGTAAAGATCATGAGCGTGGGGCTTCTGGGCTGACTGTGTGGGGAAGCAGCCAGCACGGCCCTGTCTACCTATGACATCTGCAGCATGTTAGCGCCACCCAGTGGACAAATGGGGAGAAATAGTTGTATCGTGAACAACATATACAGTAGTTTACTTGTTGGTTTGTTTGACAGATTAGATTTAAAATTTTGGAAAAACAGCAGTACAGTCTTTGTATTTTTTTAGCCTGTCACGGAATACAACAAGTTTGCCACAAATCATTCTTGGAGCGGACAACATCAACCAAATCTCTAAAAGACAGCCATTGTTAGGGAATATCGCGCCTCAATAAAATCTCAATTATGGATGACTCTCTATTTATTGTGTCGTGTCATCATCTGTGGAGGTTCAAAAAAGTACCAAGCCTTCTTTGACAAAGTAAGGAGTAGAAAGTACAAATGCTCAGTGGTAAGCGGTCAATTCCTTCAAAGCCTTCTCTGCTGGCCTAACATAATCAAGAAATCATGATCATATTCTTCACATTGATGTCACATTATATCATAGTGTTGAATATTTAGGATTTTTTATCCAATCAGAATTCAACTAGCTCGTGTTGCCAGGCAGATTTCACAATACCATACCAGTAGCACGCACTATTCGTTCGAGGCTTTCAGAAACAATCGTGTGTGAGTAAAGGGGAATTTTACAGTTGATAGACAGTTGCGATAGCCAATCAGATCCCAAGTGGATGACAGTAAGGTCTGCTCGCTGGCCTTACGTTGAAGGTGATGAACGTGTCTTGTGATTGGATACTCACTTGTGAGGGGAGTGTGCTATGCGGAATCAACACACCAGAAAGCTGGAACTGGCGGCTGTTCGAAAATCTCAAATATATTCTTGCTTTTTAAACCACAATGGCTGAAGGAGGGAAAAGTTTGGATTTCATTGCAGATATACTTGCAAGGCCATTTTGAAGATGGTCCTTTCAGGAGAAGCTAGGTGCACCATATATTATTTGTCCAACCGTGGTGTCATAAATAATGGTATTATGGGGGGGATTTATTGAACTCAGACTAAGCAGGACTTGACTGAAGGCCTTGGAGTGAAATGCACGGGTCGCCACTGCAAATACTGGATCTGTTTTGAAATGTTGGGATTAAAAGCAAATTGTCCACACAGTAATAAATACTCAAGTGACTGAAACATTTACTTAAATACAATGAAAAAAATCTATACAAAATGTAACTAGACATGTGAAAAATGTCCACCTTTAATTTACACCACTACCAAACTGTTGTTGTGTGGCCTTCAGCAGAGAAGACAAATACAAATATAAGATATCCCACCCAGTAGGGGCAGGCCGGGTCAGTGGGGTATGTGGAGGATCTATACCAGACACAAGTAGCAGACAGAGACAGTCCATTGATTAGCACAACACAATTGTTTGGACTGAATGCATCATCAGACCATTTGCATAAGACTATGATAGGCAGACTTGTTATGTGCACTGCATTGCAAGATCATTCTGAGGAGGAGGAGCGGCTAAACATATTGCTCTTTTTCATTTTATTCCCAAAAAAATCAGGCAAAGACATATTATGAAATGATACAATACAATGCATACAATCACCCAAACAGTATATTTTCTTAACTGTTAGACTAATAAAATAACTTCATTTCTGTATTATATGATTATTAATTATTGTGTTTTTGCATTTTTAACATCATTGATTAATTTAAGACAAAATCCGGCGGATGGGGTAATACATTTTAAGCCCTGTACATTCAAAATAATGAAGCATTTTAATCACATTGTGTGACTAACTTTCCAAAGATCGTCAATTGTCAAATTCTGCCTTCAAGTGAGTGTGTATTTGTTTAATGGATATATTCTTACTGGAAATCACACCAGAGAGTGTCTACGGAGCTATTTTCAAATATATTTGCCTTTGTTTTACTTAAATTCAGGTCAGTGATATAAATAAATGATATAATTAAATTGGATGAAATGCAATCATGTGCACTATTCGAAATGAGTCTGAGAACTTCAGACTATTCAACTATTTCTTGCAGTGTTACAGTGTTTTAAATTGTTATATTTGAAAAAGACATGCTAAAGTGTGAATTCCTCATGCCTTTTCAAGCTAAAACCAGGATTCACAAAACTTGCCAAGTCATTATCCATGAATAATTTGGGGTTAAGGCAATCCACAAAATAAATAAAATATGACGGTAACAATCTACGATTGACTGGCAACCAGTTTCAGGGTGTCCCCCGCCTACTGCTCGAAGATGTCTGGGATAGGCTCCGGCCCGCCAGGGACCCTTGTGAGGAGAAGCGACTTAGATAATGGATGGATTATGGCAACAGTATGAGCTGAGTAGCCGTGTAAAGTTGACCAATAGCAAACCAAAGCCAAACATTTTAAACCTCACCTTTTAATAGCTTGTGAAATGACATTAGGTATAGTGGATATAAAAAAGTAATACGAATGCTATAATCATAATATTAGCCGACAATATATATTAGACAGCCTTCAGTATGTTGGAGTGCAGTTCCACAACCCAATAAACATATTGTTAAATTAAAAAAAAAATAACATTATCATTAACACACAAGCACTGGGATAAGAAGCAAACCCCACAAGGGAGGGCCTGAGTAGACATTAGTAACAAAAGTTTTGACTATGAGGCAGATGAGATAAATGTGTCCTGCATATGTAATGAAATAGACAAATCACACAATCCAACCAACTAAAATTGTTATTGGGCTTACTGGAAGCTACTGCAGTTGTTTTGTTGAACAATATGTATGGAAGAAACAATAGTCGATTTCCTCCATCCTTTCAGTGCATTCATGGAGGATTCCTAAAGGCTTCATAAATTCATTTTTCTTGTTTTCAAGGACGTGCAAAAGGTGTGGAAAAGGCTACTGCATGAACGTACATCATCATGCTCCACAATGGGCCCAATGGGAGCCTAGTGACCCTCTTTTCACATGCATGTCGGATGTAAAAAAAAAAAAAAAAAAAAAAAAAAAGCTTACTTGAAGGTTACTGTGCAGTAAAAACTGTGTAATTTTAATTCACACGGGATCTTGATAAACAATAAACTTTACTTTTATCTTCTTTGCTCTGGAAAATTATCATTATAAAATGCTCATCAGTTTTGCAAAAGCAGTCTCAATCTTCACATTACGGTACATTAATTTGCTCCTCGCGCTTCTTATATCTGCCCGGTGTAAAGTTACCTCACCAGTCATCTAAGCATGTGCAGAGGTTTCAACAATCGCCAGATCTTTCAAGTCACTGAGTTTTCGGGAGAAAGAACTGAGCCTAGTGCTGAAGGAGCCCCTCTTCTGACTGTGATCCTCCTCACGTGCCTTCAAATGCACACACAGACCCTTACTGAGGGCGCCCAGTCGGCCCCGGAAATGGTTCCCGATGAAGCAGTACAGCACAGGGTTGATGGCAGAGTTGGAGAAGCCCAAGCAGAGGGTGAGGGGGGTGAGATTCTGGATGGCCCACTGTGCCCAGCAACCGTCCAACCAGTCTTCACTATTTAGTATGTCTAGAAATGTCACACAATGGAAGGGGAACCAGCAAAGGAAGAAGGCCAAGACAACGGCAGCCACAGTCCATAAAACCCTTTGCAGCCCCCTTCCCTCCACGGGTCTGCCTCCACTGGAGCTTGGGTTCACGCATGGGGTCGGGGGTCTCTCCGGTTTACTGCAGCTGTCTTGTGACCCGGAGGATTTAAACCCGCTGCCAGAACGCAATGGTTTGCGCAGGCTCACCAGGCCAGAACCAGCCAAGAAATGTCTGCCAATGGCACAGTAACAACAAGTGATGATGATCATTGGCAGCAAAAAGCCCAGAAGCACTTTCATCCAGGCCAGGACCCGATACCAGATGGAATCCGGATAGATAATCACACAAGCTTCTACGCCATAGGCCTCGATGTAGTGGGTGTCCCTCAGAACCATGGTTGGCGCCGTACAAGCTAGTGCCAGAACCCACACCAGGATGCACATGAGCTTGGCTCGCTTCAGGTCTCGAACACTCTGAGAGCGCAACGGGTGCACCAGAGCAAGGTAGCGGTCCATGCTCATGCAAGTGATGAAGAATATGGACGCATACAGGTTGAGATTATGGAGACTTCCGGAGATCTTGCACGCGACTCGTCCGAAGGGCCAGCTGTAGCCTTGCGAGTAGTAAACAGCCCACAGTGGGAGAGACAGTAGGAACAAAAGGTCCGACACGCAAAGGTTCAGCATGAACGTGTTGGCCACAGTTTTCCTCGAGGCGCTCGTGTGGGCCAACACAAACACGGCCAGTGTGTTGGCGATGATGCCCAGAACGCAGATAATGCTGTAGACGGAGGGGATGATGGTGGTCATTGGGACCGGCGGCCAGTCTGTGCAAACGGACGTGTTCTCACTGTTTTTGCTCGTATAAGGAGAAAAGGTGGAGTTGAAACTCAAGCTGTCATTTGGGACTGCCATAACGGAACAATTCCACTTGCCTTCTTTCAGCGCGCCAAGGTCAACTGGAAGGAAGGAAAAATGAAATTCAGCGGCCTTTTATGGATAAGAATTTGCGTTTCCGTGTGATAAACTTAGCATTTGGCTCAAATATATTACTGGCTCCTCAATACAAGTTAAAACAACTCTTTTAATGAAACCAAAAAAGAAAAAAAGACGTGACGTCTGCCTATTGGATTTCACAGAAACGCACATTCTGTATTAACACCTGGAAGTATGGTTTGAAACATTCATACCATATATGAACAGAGTGTCAAGTTGAATTTGAATTTAAATGAGCAATTTAGAAGAAGAAGCTGGTTTAGTTGTTTTGAAGAAGAATACGTTGTTAATAGAGAAAAAAAATCTAATTCAAAGAAGGCTGTCAAGGAATGCAACAGGGAGAGATTGCATCACTTTCGAAATTCATTAGATAAAGTTGTTTACACTTGTAAAATGTAACATCATTCATTTAAGCAATAACATTTTGTACCTCAAGAGTTTGTTGGTCCAGTCCGATCAGCTGAGCTGTTTCAATGCCTCATTTGGCTAAAGTCCATGTCTTTTCATTGGCCGGCTTCTCGATGGAAGAATCCTGAACCATGTCGTGCTTCCGAGCGTGTGAGCGGTGGACACGGTCTGGAGCTTCTGAGAAACCAGATGAGGCTGCGAGGGGGCTTATAGCCCCCATGATGATTGCACAACAGGGGAAGGTGCACGCACACGTCACACTGTCATCATCAGAGAGGCGGAGCCGTACCTGGAGACAAGCCAATCTGCACAAATATATCCTTTTCATTCTACCCCTCCTATTTGGTCTCTAGGAACAGGACAAACAATGAGATAATCAAGTCAAGATGGGAATTTTGCATGCATGCAGCCACATTGCCTTTTTATTTCAGTTATTATACTTACAATTTAGTGCTTATTGCATGTAATTCCAATCTGTTGTGTTTCTTATGACAGTAGTTAGCAGTGTCTTAGTGTCAGCCTATGTGAAAATTCAAACTATTGTGGTACATGCGTCGCATAGCTGGCTTTCATGTTGCTATTGTGAGGTGGTCCTCGGCCAAAGCAGCTGAAAACACCCAGACTGCTTGTGCAAGTTCCAAGCCTTGATAAACGGCGGGATTTCACCATCATGCATTTAAAAAAATGAGTCATCGTATGAGTTGAGAAGCAAGGCTTTTTAATGTTAAGTTAACAAAGGAACAAAATTCATTTCCAAGTTGGGCCCTGAGCTGTTGAGGTTTAAAAGGTAGCCAAATGACCTTAACCCCACCAGGACCTGTGATATGGACGCTACTTGTTAATTATCCTCGCACTGCATTACTCTGCCAGCGGTCAGATAAGCCATGGGAAATATTTACTTTGTCTTGACGGAAGTCAAGGCAGCCGCTGGGGCATATGGGGTCGGGTGGGCGGGCAATGAACAAGGAGGAGGGCGACCATGTATTGCAGGGCGTGAAAGTAGAGATGGGAAGGAGAAAGAAGAGGGACCGAAACAGTGAATGCGGAGATCCTCTCCAGTGGTTTTTCATTAAAGCCTCCGGGGCAAGTTAATGAGGGATGCACGCAGTGCTCTATGACTGATTACATCACAGCTCCGATGATCAATGGCGTGAGCATGTGTGTGTGTGTGTCTGCTTTGATGCAGTACTTGGTCAAGCTGATACACTTAATCTAACTCTGCCATGCACGCGTCTGTTTACGCGCCTGCTCAGATGTGTGTGCACTCTGCTTCATTGACTATTTATCAGAACGTGACGTGTCCTAATAGCTGTGAGAAAGCTGATGCTGAGGACGACAGATGAAGGCAAATGGTCAGATAGCAATCGTCATATATATGAAGGTGTTCGATTATCTGCATGTTGGGTGTCATGCTGTTCATATTTATGTAAAACAATGAAATAAAAATATGCATGTTAAACAACCTTTGGGTGTTGGGCATTTTACTTACACTGGTAATTTTTTATTTTTATTTTTACTAAATTATTTAATTGGAGATGCAAGTAAAAGTTCCATGATTATTTTTTTGTGCTAAATACAAATTTACCCTCACATTTATACATAATTATAATAATGTAATATAATATAATAACAATAATGTAATATGAACAATAGTAATATATAATAGTGATATTTTTAAATGAAGGGTACATTTCAACAACAGGTGCTTTTTTCTAAATCAATATTGCTATAAATTACAACACATGAGTATTGCACAATCGTTTATTGGTCAGACTTAAAAATAAAAAATATATATTTATCTCACAAACCTGATGTGCTGGAAAAAAAGTAAAGACATTTTTGTCAAATCATCATTCAAAATAATTTTCAGGACACAATAAGCCATCTCTGATTGTATTTTACCGCGGACCAGTATTATTATAGCACCGCGATTTTCTACGTTTAGGGGACATTTCAATAGGTAGTCATAAAAAACAAGTCCAAATATATATGCACTATTGTAAATATCAAATATTTTGGAGTGCTGTAGAGGATTTGTGTTTGTGTTTGTCCATCTGTTTGTTAGTTGGCAGGCTACTTCCTGGTTCATGAAGGCGGACGAACAGATGGCCAATTATGCAATTATGATTCTTAGTGGGTGGGCAAGTTAGTCAAGGGGTGAAACCTTTACTCTTCTTCAAAGTGGGTTTTTTTTAGTTGCCCAATTCTAATGTATTACTATTACTTAATTTTTAACGTGCCAAAATACGCACAACCGACAACACACACTCACACACGCGCGTACACACACAATATAATGGACAATATAATTAATATCAAATCAACACCTCTGGAAAGTCCCACGCAAATAGTGTCGAAGAAAACGGTAAAAATATTTTGGTCCTTGTAAACACATGTTGCTTGATACAGTTTCTGTATGGGTATCATTATTTTGTGCGAGTGGTCATAATGATGTGTCTGGTTCGGGTACTGTATATTCTCCCAGTAAAATTGTGTTTCATCTAATGCTCTCATTTCTTTCTTTTCCTTTCGCTTGTTTTTAACTCAAAGTGCTCCTTTGACCTTTGTCAACATTTGCCGACTTTCTCCTATCTGCAGCGTGCTGACGATCGATCTGTGCAAAGCTGTGCACTAGTAGACACTTAACTTTTTTGGAATTCAAGGCATCCGAGCATGTGTTTACCCCCGCAAACATATTGTAATTTGCCCTTGGTTGCGCTTGGCCTCCAACTGTGAGGCTCAGTGATGAACTGTGTTGTGTGACTCTCTTGCTGTTTGCTCATCAGACGATTCAGTTGCAGTTGTAGAGACTCTGTAACGGGCTGCAGATAAGAAGGGCAACAGAGCACAGTGCACCAAACTCAAACTTAAACCCTCAATGAACATTTATCAAACAAGCAATTATTTTTTTTCTCATTCCATAATCATTTTGCAGCTTATCTGAATTTTGTTTCCACACTTTGCACTCGTTATAATTCATTGTTGTTGACTGTTGCTGCAGTTAATCGGCAATGGCTCCAATGTTATTCGTGCAAAAACCTAATTTACTTTTTGTTTGTTTGTATTAAAGTGTGATATCATCTGTTAAACATCAATCAGAGAAATCCTACACACTAACAAAGACACACGCATCATTTTTTTGCACTCTTTCATTGCTTAAACGTTTATGTTTATACTGTATGTTTCGCTGATAAGTGTACTTGGTGTTTATTTTTACGGTTGAGGTCCTTTCTAGCTGGTCAGACCCTGGGAAGGCAGTGACCACAAATTGGACCCCTTCCACTATCTCCCTGTGGAAAATGTGGCTCTTGGGGTGAGAGGTTGGAGGTCAGGATTGTAAAATCCACTTCCTCTGTGCGCAAGAAAACTCCAAGACCCCAGCAGACAACATGACAATGTCCAGTAGAACATGAAGTTCTCAGAACATTATTACAGCTACTGTTTGTGCGGTGGTGGAGGGCAGCGGGTAAGGGGAAGTGCAAGCAGAGGGGACCCAGGAGAGAGACGAGAGAAGGTTACACTTAACATCCCATCTCGCTTGCGGGCTCTGTCGGGGATTAAAGATGTTGACAGACTTACAAATTCAGTCAGAATCTCACTTTGCATGAAGATTTACAGTTTGGTATGCAACTTGGGGTGACAGCCTCACAGTAACTCAATATAATATTTTCCAATATCATGAAGGAGCAATAATGAATACATCTACTGTATTTAACATGTTCTGAAAATAGGAACATTACAAAACTTAGTTTTGTTATTATTATTTAAATGACGATTTCTTCAATTATTTTTTTTATTTTCATGAGCAAGGAAAGAAACGGTTTACAGCTTCACTAGGTATTGTATAAAAACATTACACAACTAGGGGACGGTGGACGACTGGTTAGCACGATATCCTCACAGTTCAGAGGTGCAGGGTTCAGTTCTGGCTCCGGCTCCGACCTTCCTGTGTAGAGTTGGCATGTTCTACCCGCGTCTGCGTGGGTTTCCTCCAACATTCCAAAAACATGCATGGGAATTTGATTAGACACCCTGAATTGCCCCTAGGTGTTTTTTTTTTAGCGTGAATAATTGTTCATCTTTGTGTGCCCTGTGATTAGTTGACAGATAAATATAGATAATAAATAAAGAAAAATAAACAAAAGAATGCTTTATTAATCCGACGTCAAAATATATTTTTTGAGAATGCAACTTGCCTAAACAAAACCAATTGGATCCTTAAATCAATATTTTGTTGCACGGCTGTTAGAACAAACACTGCAAATGATGACTGCGACTCTCAATGTGACTTTTGTCCCACTCCTCATGAGCAAACTTCTCAAGCTGGTTCAAGTTTGAATGGTCTCTCCTCAAGACCCGTTTTACCTCATTCCACTGAGGATTTAAATCAGGGCTCATAGAAGTCAGAATAGTGCAATATTTTTATCATAGCATTCTTGGGTGATTTTAGCCGCGTGATTTAGGTCTTAGCAAAGCTTCAGAACATATTTGAGCTCTCTCAAAGAATCACAGTTGAATCATTTTCTTTGTGGGCTTCATTTAGTCTTTGTAAACATATAGTTGATGTGTGTTGCTTGAAAAAAAAAGAAAAAGAAAGAAATCCCCAGTCCTGTCTCAATTGTCCAATGGAAATTTTCACAGATTTGTGGCATGTCAATATGCATTTTGGAAAATTCCCAGCTCATCAGTTTCAGGTCAGTCTAGTGACCATTGTGGGTTTTTGTTTCTTTCATAAGCGTACCAACAGTTGTGCCCAGTTACGTAAGATACAACTCTATGCAAACTAGCTCCCACCATTCCCATTCTGTTGCGGATTAAACTACATTTTCTGGTTGAACTATGGCTAATATGTTCCATGTGGTTTCACTCCATTGCTGCAGTTGGTGGATAATCATGCAGACATGTTTGTGACATCTGGCTGAAGATTTAAAAAAAAAAAAAGGCCGATAAATGTCCCCTCAATTCCAGCCAACAGCACAAAATAATGCCACAGGCTGCCCGGTTCTCCCAGATGCTTGTTATTTCAAAGGATGAGAAAATTAGATCACAAGATGACGGCTTTTTCATTTATTTTTCCCTGGGTCACACATGTGAGCAAGCACAGAGTAACTAAAGGTCACTACGCTGGTTAACCCCAAACTGATTTTAGGAGGTTCAATTCCTCTGAGGAGCCGTAAAGATGCTATGGGGATGTTAACAGATTGCATGTGTGGCACCAACAATATTTCCCAAAGCATGAATGAGCGGCTAATGGTGCAGCTTTGTTTCTTGCACAATTGCCATGTCCCTGGCTCATCAAATAATACAAATATTTCATTTGTATTGTACGCATGTAGAAGTAATGAAAAAACACATTTGGCATCTAACTCTGGATCCAGTTAACTGATGAGCTGTGGTGTTGAGGTCAGTTTCTTGACATCACCAGATAAGGACGTTTACAGCCAACTGTCATAAATATCAAATGCACTCAGAGCAATCCCTTAAGCATCGATCATTTTTCAACAAGATTAAGTACAATAGTGGTAAAAGTCCTCTTAGAAAATGAATTTTGTTATTTTAACACTCCACACACAACATGCCATTAATATTAAGTTTGAACTCAACGTAAGAAACCTACCAAATACAAAGACCACGTGACAGATAACAGATTACATTTTTCAACCAAAAAAACAAAATTGCTTAGGAATTGACCCTTTTGTCCCATTTATTTTGTCTGCAGACCACCTTCATATCTGTTTTGTCAGTGGAAAAGTAAAAATATGGGCAAAAAGAAGCTCTACAATGAAGGATGCATTTAATTGTTGAGTTCTTTTCACGGTAGGAGATTATGCTGCATTGATGATGACCGCCACAGATTGTTGTTTCCAAGAGAAAATGCTTTGATGATAAATTATATAGTTACAGTCGCACAGTGAGAAACATAGCGAAGAGCCTGATGTCAAGAAAAATGAAAGATTTCCAATCTTTGTGAAGTCTCTGCATCAATGTCGCAGGTTAACGCTGCCTCCGTTGCTGATAAGTGACGTTTAAGATTGATGTGACTGACAGCCGGGACGGGAGCGGCTTGGAACGAAGCTGGTAGCAAAGCTCATTGTTCCAGTCACTGAGATGAAGATGCTGATTGATGGGGCTAATATTAGTTCCATCAACTCTTTGTTTAAATGCCCCACTGGATATTATTTGCAGTGGAATTCTTTGATTATGAGCAAAGAATTGTGTTTTGACATTCTATTTATTTATTACCATCTGTCCATAAGGACAGAAAAAAAATCCCATAAAGTAGACCATTCAATATAGGTAAAGTATAATATTGGTGAGGGGGGTGCCACTGATTAAGGTGAATGTTCCAAGTGTTACACCACTGATAAATATAATGTAATTCAGTGAATCTAGCCCAAATTAAAGTTGATTTGAATTGGAGAAATAATCCAAGTGATGTTGCGGTCCGGAATTTTAGAACCACCTCAGAGGAGGTTCTGAATAGAGGTTGCTTGTAATGACACGGCCCCCCCAAAAAAGGAAAAGCGATGACTCAGGGCAGAGCAAAGTTGTTTCACGGTAGAACCGGTACAATGGAATAGTGGCTTCAGAGAGCAAAACTAAAATATGGTGTGGCTCAAAGGTTAATCCGAGGGCCCCTCCTGTTTCTAATTTTTATTTATATTGCTGCAATAAGCGGCACTATACAGAGGTGCAGGGTTTGATTCCGGCTCCAGTCTTCCTATGTGAAGTTTGCATGTGATCCCTGTGCCTGCATAGGTTTCCTCCGGGTACTCCGGTTTCCTCCCACATTCCAAAAACATGCATGGTAGGTTGATTGGACACTCTGAATTTCCCCAGGTGCATTTGTGAGCATGGATGGTTGTTCGTCGTCGTTGTGTGCCATGCGATTCGCTGGCAACTAGTTCAGGGTGTACCCGCATACTGCCCAACGATAGCTGGGCTAGGCTGCAGTATGCATGCGACCCTTGTGAGGAGAAGCAGTTCGGACAACGGGGGGATGGATTCCTGCAGTATATGAGTCATTTATCCATGTGTCATCCTTGGAAGTCTATTTTGAAATTCTAACAGAAAACCACTAGGTGGTTTCAGAAGAACAAGCGCTCCTTGAATATAAACAAATATAACAACAGTATGAAGATAAAACCTTTCCTAAGCAGAACTCAAAGCTTGTAATAAATATTGATTGAAATAAAACTAGTCGCACACACTAAATATCTTGGAATAAAAGTTGTTGAAAGAAAAGAAACCAAATTGAAAAGTTTTCCATCATCTCAGTAGTCGTACCTCATGAATGCTTCATCAAGTTCTGTAGAACTCTCTGTAATAGTGGAATTCATTCGACACGTCCAGCCTCTTATCCACACACAAAATGTTCACATCTTTTTTGATGAGGTATCTTCTGTCCAGTCAATAAAGAAATAATCTAAACTTAAATTAAGACAAATTGGTCCGTCTTTATTTTATAAGGTAAAAATATACAGTAGTTTTTTTTGATGAGCTATTAGGGTTTTTTTTAAGAGGAGAATTTTATCTATGCCTCCATAAAAGGCTTCTTTCCCTCTACTGCACAATTTTTGTCTCAGTCTTATCCTGTTTGATTGCGCAAATAAAAGCAGGTAAGCACTGTCCAAATTTGTGTTTGCTCAGGCAGTCAAAGCCTGCCTCAGCATTCTTCTCTTATATAATTCAAAATGAACTACCCACAACAGTTTCTATTCATAAAAATTGTGGTTAATTGATTGTTGTGGAAGGAGATAACACACTCGAACATGAGTCCATGAAAAATATAGCTTTATTTCACTTCTTTACTAAAAAAAGTGAAGACATTTTTTGGCGAAAAAAATTGCACAACTTTAGATTCATCCTTTTTTCATGATCATTTTAGATGGCATAGAGCATTCCAACTGTTCAACATGTTGCCGAGCTGCATTGTGCAATCAGGACTGCAGCATATGAGCAAATAGTTGCTGAGTGTCAGAATTACACAGTCGGCCATCTGTAGGACACACGCACACATCTGTTCTTCCACAGAAATATCTAAACCCAATGTTTTTGGTTTTTACTCAACAAAGTAAAATGTTGCGGCAGGAATTTTAACATTTTCTGACGGAAAAAAAATGCTCTCGGCTGTGTGACAACAGTGTGTGTCAATCTGGATGAGATGCGTGATAGCCAGTTTTATCAGCGAGTGCTGTACAGGTCTTCATCCTCAGGACTGGACTGGCCGAAGTCCAAGAGTGCAGGATCTGGTGTAAAAGTGGCACCTCCTGTTGGCCAACAAGACAAATGCAATGACAAACAAAGAAGAATACATTGTGAGAACATTTTACCGGAAGGCTAAAGTGCCACTCACATAACTTGCTACCCATCTTTAAAATTCATCGTAAAACCCATTTATTCTTTGGCTTTTGACTCAGCAGCGTGCAACTTGGTTTTGGTTTTACTGTTTTTGTACTTTTCACTGTCTTCATTATTAGTTTGTTTTATTGTTTGTTGTTATTTTTGCTCAATGTACAGTACGTTGTTTAAACTGCTTTATAAATAAAATACAGGTGACTTGAGTGCTATACTGCATGGGTTTAAAAAATGAGGACAGTGGACACTCACATACTCAGTGTTCATCTATTCTCAGTTCTTAATATTTTTTGTTGTAGTCAGCATAGTTTTTAATGGGAAATGGTAATTGAAATAATTGAAATGGTAAAAGAGATTATTTGGGGAGTTAAATACAATCCCACCATACCATTTATAATTGCTGTGAGTTATAAGTACAGTAGTTTATGTCGTTAGGTGGGATTTTTCCGACATTTTTTTCTCCAAGTGGTTTTTATGCGTCATTAAAAAAGTTAACATTTTATTCAATGGAGAATTAATAGAATAATCAATTCTAAAATTATTCACTAGGAACATCCCTAATATTAATAACATGTATCTCTTCAGTTACAGCCATTCCCAAAAAGTGTTTTGCTTTTCTTTCAGAAATATGCCAATGAAACTGTGTTAAAATGAACGAAAGAATCCTAGATTCTGGAATTGCACCTGGTTGAGGCTAAAAGAAAAACATTGAAAAAATGTTTTAAAAATTGAGAGAAGCTTATGAAAGAATCAGACTTTCATATAACAGAATCACAAGCTAACATACTTATGTACAGCTTTGATTTGAATGTGCACATGGGTCATTTACATTTAAAAAGGTTTTCAATCTAGTTCAAGCAACTTTAGCATACCACAGTCATTACTAAGTTATATCTATTAAACCCCGCGTTATATGGAACATCATATGGGGAAACATGGAAAACCGGTTAGCGGATGTCTGCATGTCAATAGCATAACTACTGACTGATGGCATGATGGTTTTAGCCTAAACTAGCTAAAATTTTGTTTCCTTTATACAAAGCTGGTGTCTTTGGACAAAAGTTAAATACATGTTTAGCAGTTATTTCTACATGTATGACATGAAATATGTAAACACGAAGCCTCAAGATTGAATATAGTTGAATATATATTTGTTAATTCATAAAAAAATCTGTATAAAACAAATTTCATTTCATACGTCATATTTCATATGTCTACAGTTGCTTTGCCACAGTCTCCTGCTATAGTGCTCCGCTGGTCACCGGAAAGAAGTGCTTTGACCTGTTCTACTGAATGTGGAAGTTGGATGCACATAACCCTTGTTATCTAACGAAAAAAAACATGGTTCGAGAAAATACTAAGTGGCTAGTAACTCAGAGGAAACCACAAGTATTAATGTGAGTGAACTGCAGTGGAAGACGTGGGATCAATTTAAATGACATTTCGCTATTATTGGAAAACGACTCTAAGATGACGTTATTGTTTTAAAGACACAAACAACAAACAAACAGATACAGATTCTTTTTACACATTTGTGGATTGAAATACGCATTTGTAAATAGTTTTACTACAATAATGACCCCATACTGAAGATTTTTCTGAGGAGTCCCAAAGTGAGCAATCAAAGTGAAAAGTGAAGTGACGCATGAACGCTTCGCGAGCCAGACTTCACAACTGGCTGGCCGCAGCTGTTTTTCTGTATCCAGTTGGTGGATGTAAGATGAATTAATGGTTTCATGAAAGAAGGAATGCCGTCAAGAGTCTCCTCTTCCCATTAGATGACATATTACATTTTTTGTCCCTCGTATGTTAGTCATCTCTGGATGAATACGCATGTGAATTTGATTTACAATGTAAATGTCATCCAAGTACATTTGATGCAATACATCCCACATTTTAAGCCATGGGAATTCTTTGTGACTATTTTGGGGAAATTCCAACTTTATTGTCTGAATTCTGAAATAACCGAAACTAACAGGGACTTGCATTGCTTTATACTCATTTGTACTGGATGTTATTTCCAATAAATTATGCAGGCAGCCAATATTAATTGGCTTAAGACTTGTTCTTCTCCACATTTTGGTTTTAGATCAACTGTGATAGCTACACAGTGGAAGATGATTCATGCTGACATGAAGAATATTAGTTCTACCTGCTGGGTCATCTGAAGTCTTTTGAGTAAGCGGGTCCTCAGTGCAAGCGGGAACCTCAGCTGGAGCAGATTCAAGTTGAGAAGACTCTTTGGTGTCTGATTCTGAACTCAGTGTGGGCTCAGCAGGAAGGGTGTCAGCGGGGATGCCATCAGAAGCAGGAGAGATGATCTCTAATGAAGGAATGGCATCTTCAGATACAGCAATGGCGCCCTCTGGTGCTTCTTTTGAGGCTTGAGGCGCTGATTCTTTACAAGCTGGGGCGGACAAATCCCAATATTTGAACACTAGCGTGAATAAGAGTAGATGCCCCATGTGACTGATGTGGCATCAAGAAATAGAGAAACAAGAAGACAGAGATCAATATCTATTGTACCTGAGTCTATCTTTGCAGGCGCCTGCTCGGCTGAAATCTCTGCGAGTGCGACTGACGCCTCTTCGGCTGCGATAGCAATGATGAGTTTATCAGCATCTGGAACACACTCCACTGATCCCACCTCAGTGTCTGAGATGGCAGCACTCTGCGCTGAGGCTGGCTTTGATGCGTGACAAGGCTTGTCAACCACTGCAGCCTCCGGAGGTGGTACAGGAGTTGCCTATGAAGAGCATGTGAAAGAAATACAATCAAAATAAGAATAGAATCTTTTTGGAAAAAAAACCCCACTATATCCAATTCAAAATGCCAAAAATCACTTCATAAAACCTACAAAATCAATGTATTGTTTTGTAATATCAACTAAGATTATTACATTACTGGATAACCATAGGGATCGGAAACAACTGACTCAATTAATTGTGCGTCAAAAATTCTGACCAGGATGCGGAATTGGACCGAGGAGTGAATGAAGAAACATGGACTCCACTCTTTGGCGGCCATCAACATGAGTGGTGTTGATAAGCTAGTCAAACTAGTTGACATCCGCTAAAGCTGGCTTGTCACCGAGCGGTGAATGCTAGCAAATTGAATTTTTGTCCGAGTCGTTTGTAGACAGTTTTTAACTTGTCTCAAACAGTTTTTCTTGCAACATTACAACAAATACAGAATGGCAGAAAGAGTGGAAGCTCTTGCATGGGCCAAGTCAATCACAGCCCTTAACCCAATAGAGCACGCAATTTAACTCCTGAAGAGGAGAGTGAAGAGAAAGACCCCCGGAAATAGAAAAGAACAAAAAGAGGCTGCAGAAAAGGCCTGGAAAAACTTTTCAAATGAAGAAAGCAACAGTCTGGTCAAGCTCACGGGTCACAGGCTTGATGCAGTTCTTGCAAGTAAGAGTCCTAGCATCAAACATTAAATGTTATGCACTTTAAGGTAATTAAATAATGTCTGTTCCTGTACTTTTAATCACTTGAAAAGTGGGTGGCTTCATAAAAAAGGTGCTGAGTTTTTAAACACATGCAGAGGTAAATACCATGAAATGTAAGCTGAACTTTGGGCTCATATCCATCTTTTGAGTTGGAACCCAAATGTCTTCAGTATATAGAAAAAACCAAGATAATGACGACCGAGACATTCCAAAACTTTCGGAGAGTCTGTATAACGTGATTACGTAGGATTGGTTGTGTCTCCAGCCTGTCTTTTTGTCTGCCGTTTTGTTTTCCTCTATTAATATAGAAAGGTTTAAGTGGTTAAAAATATTTCAATAAAAATGATATTCTTAAAATAAAGATAGCTGAGGACACCATCAAGCATCATGAAAAGCTTTCATGGGGACTCTTTCAATTCCAGTGAGCTTTTGTCTTTTCTGTATTTTGAACAGAAATGAGGAATTTCCAGATGAATTCACAATTTTACACCAAAATTTGACACCCCCCTCCATAAACACACACTGGCTTGTAAACGTGCTCTAACAAAATTGCATTGAAAGCAATGAAAGTTTAGCAAAGCTAAACAAAATAACTAAATGTTCTGTTCATGAATAAATGTAACAGAATTTGACAACTTAAGATACTATAATGAGAATGACTATTTCTTCAGTTGTCTTTTTAAGTACAGTACATTTGAAAACGCATACAATACTATTTGAACATTAAAAATACAATTTTGGTCAAAGAGTTTATGCATACTGATGTACTAACCGCTTCAAAAAATAAAAATGAGTTTGGTTATCATCAATACAGTTTATTTGAGGAAACTGGCATAAACCTGACTTTGGGGAGCGGTCTCTTGAATTTTTTTTAGGAAAAACCTTCCTTTCAATAATCAAGCCTGTAAAATTAATATTAAAATTGAATTTAAGTGCAATCACATCTGACAATTTGTACCTATCACACGACATAAAAACGACAAAAAATAACGAATGACACGATTGCTAATATTCTCCTAAGAAGAAATGCATTCAAATTTGCATTACTCGAGAAATCTATTGTTACTATTTAAAAAAATACAACAGAAGACACTAAAGATTGAGAGTGACAGAATGAAATGAGCAGTGGTTTCAATTTAACTCACAGAGACAGATTATACAAAAAAAAAAGAAATGGCGCAAATAACCTGTGGTTGTTGAGCAGCATCAGGCTCTGGGGGCTTCGAGGAGAACAGCGAAGACACAGTGGCATGGCTCCATTGGCCTGTCGCATACATCTTCTTGCCTGTCACCTTGGTAACAAAAGAAAATCAGTGTTTTGTCATATGTATACTATTGTACACGTATGATGGTTGGTTTCAAGGTTAAGATTAGAAACATTCTCACCTTCAAGACAGCAATTGCCTGGGCTGGGTAGCACACTGACGCCCCAGCACTCATGAGACCCAATGGGACTACAATCCTCTTCAAACGAGAGCCTAAAAGACCATTTTAAAATCAAGAGGGAAAAAACATTACCAAGGTCTATTTTACCAGTTGAAAGCATTCTGAGAATATAGTGAGAATTCTGACTTTAAAGTGAGAATTCATACTTTAAAGAATAAAGGCAAAATCCTGCCAACATTTATTTTTCTAATTCGTCACTGACTCCAATCCTCTTCTGTAAATCCAAAAGGATGCAGAAAATTGAGTTTTTTTTTTTTTTTTACTAGAACTTACTAACAGACAGCTACATTAACAGTCAGCAATTAATTAAAAATAATTAAATTCACATCGTACTGCAACTGAGCTTTTATGATAAATACATTCCTGCAACAACAGAAGTATTTGCATGTGCGTATGTATTAACTGCATCAACATGCATTTTGTTGTGCCGCAATTTGTACATGCACGGACGGCCGTAGTGTGCATAAGCAATTCAGAATGTGAGCGGATGTGTTGTGTCTTGAGGAAGAAAAAAAAAATTAATCACTCACCCGCACATGACAATGGCTGTGTATGCATTGCATTGAATTACATAGCGATGTGATGTGTGGACTCCCAGCCATACAATATGTAACATTGTACCACTTTTTATCAATCCACAAAAAGTTGGTGGCAGTCAACGAAGATGCATGTTACGACAGAACCAGGACGCTCTAACATTTTTTACAAGAAGCACTGCTATTTTATCCATTGGTTGATTTTGAACTTATAATTATGATCACAATGTTCTTTAACACAGTATATGTGTACCGTCCGTATATACTTGACAGCGATCACAGATTTCTTGTGTGCGTGCTGTCTCGGCAGCAGCGGCTGTGTGTGTGTCCCTCCTCCCCCTCACGCTCCGCAAGATGATTGCCATTTGGTTGGCTACTTTTACAGTAGCTGTCAATCAACACCAAACTTGAAAATAGGAAAGTGGTTGTGTTAAAAAGGTTCCTAGGTTGAATGTCGCCATCGATTGGGTGCTTGTTGTGTGATTGAAGCCGCGTCGGTGCCGAGCTCTCGCGAGAAGCGCCCGCATACGGGTTACTGGCAAATGCCTGTAGCGCAGCAATTGTCAGCCGACCACCACTAGTATGTGACGTGTTCGATGCCTTAGTGTCTGTGTGCGTTCCTGACCGCAAGTGAGTACATCGGTGTATTTATTTGTTTACAGCGTTCATTCATCGCGCCGCTGTGCATCGTCATGTCTACTCCCGTCTAGTCTGTATGTCGTCGTGCGTCGCCGCCATGTTTCTTGCCGTGCGCCGTCGCCGAGCTGCCTTTGAAGTTCGCCGCGTCATTGAATATGTGCCTTTCGCTCGGTGTGTGAATGCCTAAATGTTCCCCGCGGTGTGCTAGTTATATACAAGGAGGTTGTGCTCCACTAAAGCGCGCTCCTTTGTATAGTTTAATATAGTTTATGCACCTAGGTGCGTCAGGTCTGCTGCAACCTAGGTAGTACGTCTGCTGTAACCTAGGTAGTACGCAATCCCTATGGCCGCCGCCATTGTGCGCCGTCCACGGCCGTAGTTGGCAACTGTTTGATGCAGTTGATGTCTCATTTGAGCTTATGTAATTGCGCATGCAAATACAGTTTATAGCTGCTGTTTGTTGAGTTGATGTATGTGATGTTTCTTTTGTTACACACACACACATACACGTGACCACTGCTTGGCACACACGTGCTCACTGTCTGCCACCCGCTCATTGCTTCATGAGCTCACTGCCACAAGCTCACATGCATCCTGCATGCCTGAGCCCATCACCTCATTCCCATCTGTGCCTATGTTTTGTCCGCCTGTTGCCTGTGCTGTTACATGTTATGTGAAGATACACTATTAAAGCTGCCAACCCACATCTTGGACTCATCCTTGTGTTCTGACCGACACCCAGGGGTGAAAAGAGCATACCCCCATTGAACCAAATCACCTATACAGTCCACCCCCTAGGCTCTCCAACAGGTTGGTTGAACTGAGATTTTCATTCAACACAAGCGTGGCTAGGTCATGTGACTGACATTGTCCTAATTTTAATTGATGTTAATATCTCTATTTAGATACGATGAGGATTTATCACCCAGCCCGTGTTGTCCGTTTTGTTTTGCACTTTGGTTGAACTAGTAGAAATTAATCATAAATCTAACAGAGTTCTTTCATTTTGAACAAACTATCTGTTTTGCAGAGTGCCGTTGTGCCTTTTGTCAAAAAGAAATGAACGAATGAATGAATAAATCTATGGTTAATGGACACAATTATGTGGTGCACCGTTTGTGTAAATGCTAAATGTGTGACTACGGTAAATGCTTTCTATCCTTGGGACGTGCTTCTGATGATTCTATAATTTTACCGGTGCACAAATGACAAGAAAATTATAAAGAAAAAAAACTGTTGAATTTAATGAAGAATTATAGATTATACGTAGTTCGGGTACAGTATATAATCTTGTGAGTAATGTGCTTAACAGCAGATCTCAAAATAAAGTCTCTCCATTGGCCGTGTATGAGTGGCTGTTAAAGTGTGTGTGTGCGTGTGCGTGTGTTTATGTATAGGCGTGGGTGTGCGCGTGTGAGATTGGGGCTGATGTTACCTTTGCGTGCCAAGAACATGCCAAGGAGGCCAGCCATGGTGATGGTGCCAAACCTGGGTAGGAAACCCGGTGGAGGATCTTTCAAGTAATAGTACACATCTAAAACAAAATGGAACAGTAAATGAGCTGTCTCTCACTTTTCAACTGTAATTTTCATGACACTGACATATTTAATTGGAACTGTGTCAGCAGTATTGATTACCAATTTGTAAGTTATTGTTTTTACTCACGTTGGTTGGTTGGTTTGATTATGGTTTAGTTAGAAGGACTAAGCACAAAACACGCAACTGACTTGCATGAAGCTTAATGGAAAGATGGCCAGTGCGCCAAGCAATAGATCAATAAATGCATAGGCACATTTGAATAAATCTGTTGATACAGGAATATTAAACACGTCAATGTTTAATCAATGGAATTATGTCAATTAACTGAAAATGTCTAATCGCTCCAATCAAAGATGATCCAAAAGCAGTTTCACAGTACATTCAGGTCCGTGTGCAGACTTGCACGGCTTAATCTCAACTTTGATGATAGACCATTAAAACAACTACAACTGTAACAACGTGCTTTACAGAGAGTGAACATAAATAGAATAGAAAATCTTCATTGTCATTGCCTGGGGAAGATATAATTAAATTGAGGTTATGGAAACATACAACGATGTAACAAATTCATATAATTTACTTTTTTTTAATATCTTTACAGATTCTTGGAAGACTGTTAGCTGTCTCACTCCCAAGTACTCTTGCGCAGAGCGCATGTCGGGCTTTTGACATATGGCTCGGATGTGTGCAGATGAGAGTTCATATGGCAGATGCATTGCATAGTGCATACATATCTGATTAATGTAAAAACAAGAGACCCATGACGGAGTTGAAAAAAAAATAGTACTGTTCACAATGCATGAAAACAAAAAGAAAAAATTAGATAACTGTCACAAATGGGCCTAAAAAAAAAGTCCAAATTGACCTGAAGTGCGATCATAGGCTGAAAACATCTCTCAGAATGACGCGATGATTAGTGTTCTACACCAACGCAACAACAATTCTAAACCTGTTGTAAAATGAACACCTCTGTCTCTGGTGCCACTCAAAACTGAGGACGATTATTACGTTTAAATGTGCTCATTTCTGTCCTCAGGGTACTTCACATTTTCTTATCAGAAAATCGGATGGTTAGGGTGTTGCGCATTAATTTGAAAGAATGTAATGATTTTTTTTTTTTTAGAAAAAGTACGTACTTCAGACATTCAAAGGGTGTACATTAAACACTGATAACATTGTACACAATTTTCTGAGCCAATTAAAATTGAATATTCACCAAGAACATGGCATTAAACGGTTGCACACTCACACAAACATTGTAGCAGGACCTCCAAACGCATAAAAAAAAAACATTGACCAATTGTTTGTTTATATATATATATATATATATATATATATATATATATATATATATATATATGCATGTCCATACATTCCAGATGTGGAAATGTATCAAATCAAATTCCATGTAAATTGTGTGTGTTTTGGAATAAGAAAACTTGCAGTAATTGTAAATTATGGCCTAAACATCCAAATACACTGCTGTAAATACAGCTTGTGAAATTTGCAGGTACCTACAGTGAACTCACCCTCTCCAGCGTGGTATAGATTTACACTTCCACTTTTCACAGAGACGCAGGCTCCCTGTGGGTACAATGGGGCACAAACGTCAAGGAAAGCAACTTCACTGAACTAAGTGACATATACGCAAGTGTGGCTCAAAATGTTAAGCTGATGAGAGTATGTTATGTCACTGCACCAACACAATTTCTTGACCGCCATCAAAAAGCACTTAAGTTTATGTTGACATCTCTAGTTATGCTTACACCCACTTCTGAATATATTAGAATGATTGCCCATGTATTACGGATTTTAGGGCATTTTTTTCCTCATCACTACAAAGCTGAAGTCACTATTGAGAGAAACGTGGCGTCCAGAAAAAACAAAATATTGGAGAAATATGTTTTGAGGTTGGTGTGGTGTCCACATAGATTTTGGGTATGAGTGACATAGCTTTTGTTTTTTTTATTTTTTGACGTGACTGCTGCCCTATTTGCCAGTTTACCTCACTGTCCTCGGCTCTCGTTAGTTAGAAATACGTAATTTGTTTTTACAAACATGTCTTGCCGTGTTACACAATGCCACACCTTGAAAATTTGCAGGACTCTTGCATGCAAACATTGATATATTAGTCGCATTACGCCTGCGAACCGAACATTATTTTCATAAAATGAGGGCATCTGAATATGGTCCAAAATGAATGTGCAATTTCTGAATCTCAAAAGGGGGCGGGGCACTCAAACATTAACAGGCCATGACACATTCACGTCACAGATTCAAGAGAGATCTGAGTACCTTCACCACATTAACAAAGGGTAGTAGGCCTTGTCTTGCAGTTGTGAGGCCACCCTCGATCAGCCCTGGACGATCAGAAGCAAGCTGGACCTGAGCAGACTTTGTCACTGGAGAGTAGATGTTCAGCTAAAGGACAAAAGGATATAATGTTATTACGATGCAACTGTGACATACAAGGCAAAGTGTGGATTGGCCTCCTTCAAAAGAGATGGGGGGTACCTTCTCTCGAGTAATGAGGCCTTCAGCAGGCATTTCACTAATGGTGTACACTCTAATGGAGGCTATACCCAGCACTGCCGGGATGGCCACCATAGCCACCTAGGAAAATAACATGCAAAACATTTAAAACTTTTCAAACAAATAGTGTACTATAAATTTATTAAAACCATCAAACATCATACACATAATATTTCCACAAGTGCCAACACATTATCAGTACCCAAAATTAATATATTTAAATTGCATGTCAATTTTTTTTTCTGTTACATTGCACCAACAAGTATCAGATTTTTTGTAGGTGTTTTGAAACACTAGTACCAAAGAACGGTAACCCATTGGTCTCGACCCACCTGACCGCAGCCCGGTATTTGGTACCCAGCCGCAAAGATAGATCGAAGAAAAAAAAAAAAAAGCATATATCCCGGCTCCAAATAAGCGGATTCGTATCGTAACCGGCGAGTCAAAATTGGCATTTTGCGTCTCATTTTAAATTCATAGCAAAAGTGCTAACTAGTGTACATGTGCACAATGCACAGCTGGCAAATGTTACGGCAATCACTGAACCCTAACTTGTTACACCCATAACACTGACTGTTCCTGATGCAGTTGTCTCTCTGCTCTTTAAAATCCTAAAATTTGGCACTGAGTGGGGGGACTCGGAATGCGGGGTCCTTCAAAACTGATCAGGGAGCCCCGGTCTTGCGTGAGGCTGGCTCTCCTCCAAACTGTAGCTAGCACATTACCGCAACGTTTGTATGACGTGTCAATGTCCAATGCGTCGTTCAATTCACACTGGTTCGCTCAGCTACTAGCTGCCTTCTTCATAAATGCACTAGCCGCTCAACAAAATTTGCTTATGACAGCTCGTAATTTAGGCCACTTTGTCCTGCTTCCTGATGCAATTATCTAACAGCTGAACTCAGCCTACTAATATTTACCACCAGAGATTTTTAATATTGATATTTATATTAAATACGACAAAAAAGTGTGAAATTGAGAAAATTCTTCTAGTTCTTGTGCTAATTAAAGCTTTAGTAAGTTTGCACAAAAATATGTTAATGCCCATTTTAATGTGATGCCTTCAGTTATTGACAAGAATTGAGTCAGCGTGCATAATGTTAAAAGTTTGAATGTAAAACACTGAACATTAAGATCGCCAACTGTTTGTGTGCCGTTTGAAGCGAAAAGAAAAAGATCAGGTAACAATTTTATGACCAATTTATGCAGAAATCCATTCTAAACTCTCACGCACACACACGACCATCCTTACCTTGCAGAACAGCGACGTGATGTGTTTTTATATATCCTATTCAGTATTATTTTCCATCGCACTAACTATTCTCTTATTTATCTAATTTATATATTTAACTGAAATATTGTTGTATTGCACTGGAGAGGCGAGCTCTCTAATCTCGTTGCACACTTGAGTACAATGACAATAAAGGGATTTCTGATTCTGACTCTAAAACCTATTCGATGTACTTTACAAAAAAAACCTACATACGGTAGTTACTGTTGTCGTTATTAACGCTGGCACTCTTTTACTCAATTGAAAACTACCTGTAACTACTCCTGACATGCAGCCTTTTTTATTTTCGAAATAGCAAGGCTGGTGCGTCTGAACTTGAAGATTAACACGCTCTACAGTAGAGGGCGAAATTCTGTCAGCAACTTCATTTACCTCGGCATTCCCACATGCTGAATGCCTGAGTACAAATAGTATCGGAAAGTCAACAACACCGGGAGATTATCATAAAATGCTCGACGAAGATTCACCTTGGCCGCCATGACACCAATCCACCTTCTTCTTTACTGGACAGCTACACTCTGCAGTTTCGACTTCTCCAAACTAAGCTACTGCCATCTACAGTAAAATAATAGCACTGCACGTTATTGTAATCTCTCTCTCTCTCTCTCTCTCTGACACTATTACTTTTTTGGATGCATCCATAGGTTTTATTTAGTCACGTTTGTGTTTTTGTAAATGAACATTACTTTGGACATTTTCAATGTAATGCAAATATACCATTGGATAACATTTGAACGGTGGAATGGGAGGGTTGTTACTACTAGCATGAATTTGCAACATAGAGTATAGGTAATCTAGTAAAATTAGGTGTAGAAAAACGGTTGCACTTTCTCAAATTAAGTGCAATATTGAATGATCGAATGTGGCCCGTTTTTCAGTAATTCCAACAAGACTGAGGCATATAAGCAAAAGCAAGCTCATAGTGCAGAGGATTCAGTTTATTGGAGTCAAAGTTTAACAACTTACAATCTGTATTTTTTTGTAATATATACGCATATATATGAAACAAAAAAGGCTACTTTAGGAAGAATAAATGTACTTGTCTGTTTTTATTAATAACATCTTTAGTCCGTTTATTGTACAGAATTAAAGTAAGTTAATATCATCCTTGAAAAAGAGCAATATGTTCCTTTTTTATGTCGCAGTGCAACTTACATCTTACACACCTGTGCAATGTACCATGAGGTGTACACCCCTGAAAGGACACACAGTGAATCTCCCTTTTCGGCCTGGTTCTGCAGGTCTACACACACAAAGATGAGGGGGTGATAACACAGTCTGTGGCCACAAATCAGAACTTGTCTTCTGTATGTCTACAGTCAAGTTGTTGTATCGCTGAGTAGCAGGTGGGGGGAAAAACGAGAACAAACTAAACAATGATGAGACATCTGCAGACCAAGACTGCATTCCCATTCGTCTACAGCTATGTGTATGTAGGAAGTCCGGTATAGACTGACGATGTTGCCAAAGAGAGGGTTGGGAGGCACAAGGAAAGTGCTTGCATCATTTAGTTTCATTGTGGTACTCTCAAATAAACCATTCAAAAAACACAACTTTATATTGGGGGTGTGTTTGATATTTCACAAGCGTGTAAGATGATGATACAAACAAAAGCTATTCTAAAAGAATGACAGTAGAAGGTGAAGCATACCTAAATATAGTGCTTGATGCAGTCGGTGCTACACGATTGAGAGTTGTTCACTCCAGGGGGCACTGTTGAGTCCTTAGCCCGATGTAGGGCAGACATAACTAATATATTGAAAAACTGAGTGTGAACAAGCTTTTCTTGTGACAGTAAGTTTGTAACTTCGGCTCACTCTGAGGTGCATAAACTAAATTCTTTTCACTTCCTTTTAGGATGCGAGGGAATGCATCCTATGCTGATTTTATAGACTGTCCACCCCCATCTTCCAGTTGCTGTGCAATGCATGTCTTAACACAGGAAGTCCTCGAATCTCAAAACACAAAAGTCAAAATCATACTTCAATGGTACTCTTGTGTGTATCATGCGCTACAAGTCAATCAGTCCTGCAAATATACGGAGTAGTATATAAGAACTGATAAAAATGATCCACATTATTTTACCCTGTCCAACTAAATCAGTCCCAGGCCTTTTCATGCAATGCCAAACCAGGAGAATGTCTATGGGTCAATCTTTATGTTTCTGTTCACCAAAAAAAATCAAATAAAAGTCACTCTAATTGATGTCAGGGTTGCTCTGAGTTCAACTGCATCGACAGCAACAGTGTTAAGAGGGATACAACGCAAAACCTTGGCATAGAATACGTCATACTTTACATTATATTCATGACACAAAACGTAAATATAGTTATATATTTGTCTATGCTTAAATATATTAGTCAACTGTACATAAATCTTCAGAAAATGAGATGCCTTTACCTGATATTTTGAACAGCAATGGTAGAGGCCAATAAGACAGACCCTGCGATGTTTCCAATAAGATGAAAATACATAGAAAGTGCATTCTTTGCAGTGACTGACTCCTTTAAAAATGGCGCTTGCCATCACAGTTTAACGAAACAAAAATGTGCACACTTTCAAATACATACTCTCAGTGTTCTCTCCAAAAGCAAATCACAGTGGTAGTGGAACACAAACATTTACATTAGTATACACAGTAGCATACACATATACACAATCTCAGAAAGAGAAGAAACAAACAAATTAAAAATGGAAGGAGAAGCTGATGGAGAACAGAGATAGTGTTGCTGAGAAACTAAAAATTAAACAGTAGATTTGCACACAAACAGAGGAGCTAAACTCCTTGTGCAGATAAACATTTTCACAGTTTGAAATTGTGTGTATAGAAAATGGTTCCTGTTTGACTGTAGCAGTTGTTTTCATTGGTAAAGAGACAGCATTAATGGCAACCTTTCACAGTCTTTATACAAAAGTCACTGCGCTTACTTTTCCCACACTGCCCTGTCAGATCAACTTGGAATAATAGCGCTATCGTCATGATATGCAGGGAGAAAATCAAAGCAAAACAGTGAAAGGGTAGGATTGGTGGCTCTGGGTGCAAGTTCATTAGTACAAAAGTACAGTGCTGTGGTGAAAAGATTTCCTCTGTATTGCTGCTACAAAGATACCCCTCCACCCTAAAATCAATCAGATTTAGAACAGAAACTAAATATAGTATACAAAGGACATGTACACTAGAGTAACATGTCCAAACATACCCATTATCTCCCATTTCCTTCTTGACAGGCATGTGGACTTTATGCTGAGTTCCACGGACAAAGGAAGATTAATGGTTTCTGTTCAGGCATGCAGCAGGCACCCTGTGGGGTCCTCAGAGTTATCAAAAGTACACTCACACTCATTCCAGACTGTTCCCTCTATATTTACACTTTACAAAGTGTGTTGGTGTGTGTGGGGGTGTCTGCGTGTGTGTGTGTTTGACAAAAAGTGTGAGAGAGCGATAGATAGTGTCCAGTCCTGTTCTCTATCTCACACATGGGTCTCAATAAAGGAGTGTGTGTGGGTCATGATGGGAACGCTCAGCGGGGAGAGATCTTCCTGGCCATTGGTGCCGGTGCTGAGCTGACAGATGTCGGAATAGAGCTCACTGTGCCACTGTTTCCATTCTCTGAAGGTCTGGGAGCAAAGGCCAGGGTCTTCCAAAAGAGCGCAGATTACCGCCAGCTCAGACTCTTTGGCCTGGAGGAGAATTTACCAGTTAGGTAGGCAAGGAGTTTTGGGTTTGTTATCAGAATTTCACAAACACCTTCAGCATTTTCTTTTTTTTTTTTTTACAAAATTTTGTGGAGGAGTCAGCTACGAGCCACAATAGAATCGATTAAATTACTGAATGCATCTGCATGAAGGTGCAAAGCTTCCAAGGTTTTTTCACTTAAGAAGGAATTTTTGTTTGCTGGTTAATGTTACATGAATCTTATTAAGAAAGGCATATTGTAACTACAGTGCAACTCCCAAATTCAGTTTAAAGATTTACTGTATAAAGGTGAATTAGAAGAAAATATCTGATTCTGAACAAAATCGGAGGTCAAACTGTATGCCAGAAACGACAACTTGGGAGGCGCCATTGTACTTTATAAGGGTGTAAACAGTAATTTGGTACTGACCTAAATTAGGATCATTCGGCCTTGGCTGAAGTCTGCACTCTAATGACAGCTCTTGTAGTGTAGTTGGTTAGTTAGCAGGATTACGCAAAAAAAAAAGGCTTGATTGCTTCCCATAAAACAATGTAGAGAGGCGGAACATCAGCCAAGGAAGAAGACATTTCATTTTGGTGCAGATCCAGACAAAGAGCAGGCGTCTGATTAACATTATAAAATGGTTACATTTTTGGTGCTGTTCCAAATTAGGATTCCTCCTCCTTGATGAGTGTCTATACTCTACTGTCATTCAAAATTTTCTGGAAACAATTCCTCTCTCCTTGCTACCTTCAAGGTGCTGCGGAGCGCTCTGACGCGGTGCAGTCTGTCGTTCAGAAGGGGGTCCCTGACTCTGTGAGTGAAACCTCGTCGAAGTTCCTGCCTGCTACAGGGTCTCGGGTCACCTAGCGCTGTGACGTTGGCTTGTTCAAGGGCCCGGTACAGCTGCTCTAGCCCATCCAATGGCTCAGGTTCACGTCCGTCTGACACCCGTCGCTCTCTCCCCTCTGAAACCCTCCTTTCTCTGCTTTCAACTCTCAACTCCCGCAAGTCTGAGGTAGCCAGGGGGGAAGCAGAAAAGAGATATTCTGTTAAGAGTTGATTTTTTTTTCTTGGGGTGTGGGGTTGTGTTAAGGATGTTTCTATCAAAACAAGCCTGAACAAATGAATCAACCAGCCAAGATTGTCTGTCATTTACGCGCATGGCAGCCCTCAAACTCCGAGGCGAAGCCAGCGCGTTCGACTGCACACATGGTTTTTATTTGCATCAGCATAAGCAATTTGAATATGCAATACAGAATGGGAAACTTGACATTTGACTCCATCACACTCTTCCAGCCTATTCTAATGGTTTCAGATTACAAGACATCTTTTGGTGTATGGTGTATTTTCACAAGGCCTGACACATACAAGTTATCTTTCTGGCCATGACGATATTGTTGCTTTCGAGATACCAAGCCTTGTGCTGAACCTCCCTAATTCATAAGTTACGGCCTTAGAAGCGAGTGAGTCTCACTTTATCTGCTAAGGGTTAGCCATTTGAACAGGTGTCATCAACGCCCCAAGGAAGGTGCCTACAGAAAAGGGATCTAACGTTGGGGAGTCACATCTGCAATGGAGCCGTACCTGGCACCCATAGGAAAGTTCAATTTGAGGCCAGAAAGATACGAATGCATGTGCAACAAAGGGGGCCTGTAAGATTAGTTATAGTTTGAAACTTGATAAGATGACAAATGTGAGAGTATGTAAATAGTTTGTGTATTTTTAATCATGTTTTTTATACACTATTTGTATCAATGATAATTACACACACACTCACAGACACGCACATCATTGCTTCAGCACACATGCGCACAACTGACACACCCACACGCTTGTTTAAGTTTCACTTTCCAAAAGTTTCGTTTTTCTCTGAATAAAGTCCAGAGGGATGGGCGAAGAAGTCAGTGAGAGTGCGGGAGATTGAACAGGCAAGACGCCTATTTCACCTCCTGGCTTCTCCTCCCATCCGCGATGGAGAAAAGACAAAACTTTCCCTGGTTATTCCTCTGGTTCTCTGCATTTAATTCAGTCTAATGAAGGCGTCAGGACCTTTTAAACCTGACAACAAACTAAACAACAAAACTAACAGATGAACATACAAACTTAAATTTCTTTAACAGGTTGCATGTTCAAATTGATCGTAATAGCATGTCAGGTCGGTAGTTCGTTTTGTAAAGAAGCACTACAGTACACTCCTGTTTGGGAAAGAAGAATTGTTTTTTTTATTTTCATAACGAATTTCAATTCAATCAGTCAAAATTATGCACACCTATTATTTTGGATATCTTTGAGCACAACAGTACAGTATACTGTATCATTCATTATCATTTCTTATAATAAAGACAAGGTGTAATGTACTTACCCTCCTCACCCTCGAGTATATCTGCGGCCTGCCTCTCTGCCTCCTCATCTTCACTTCTCTCCTCCATGTGAGGTGATGAGTGTATCAGCTTCCCTCCAAATGGGTCCCTATTCCTCGGCAGACTCTGACTGCGCTGCTTATGGGAACGTCGGTGTGTGTAGCTGTGTGTGTGTGGACCGCGCTCCAGCGGGAAAGGCCCATCTCGATCCCTGTCTCTCTCTGCAGCGTGATGCCTTCGTACTGGCAACGTAGCCTGCCTGCGTCTCTCTGGCGACATGCCCTGTCTGCCAAGTCCTCCGTACAGCCCCATCTCACCAGCCATGCTCCCCATTAGGCCACCATAATCGCTCTCTCCCGGTGCTGTCTGGAGGAAATGCAGCCCTGCGCTGGTTAGAGGGGTCTCAATGAGGTCCTGCCAGGAGCGACGCTCACGGTGTGAAGACCGGCAACCTGAGGAGTGGGTACTGGTGCTGCCTGTTCCTGTGCCCATGCCCAAGCCCTCTCCACGCTGATCTTCTGCAGATGAGTGGGAGTGCGTGGACTCGCTGGAAAAATGCCATCCATGCTTTGGCTCTGGGAACGGGCTAGAAGAATTGACCTGTAGAGGAAGAGGGGAGGTGGAAGAGACCATCTGTGGATGGATAGGGGAGGTGGAGGCACTCATTGGTAGAGGATGGGGAGACGGAGTGGAGCGCATGAGGCTCATGGAGCTGACAGAACGGGGCAATTGGTCATAAGTGTGGAGGAGGTTAGACTTTGTAGACATGGGTAAGTAGGGTGTGTGGGACAGGTGGGTGTCAACGTGAGGAAAAGCGGGTTTTTAAACAAGGATATAAAGATTGGGAGTGAAAGGAGGAAACAGAAAAAAGCAGAGCATAAAGAGACTGAAAGATGAGAGCAAAAAAGCAATGAGGTGTCAGATGAGTAACTCCAAAAATGGTGGACATGTCTGTTATGTAGCTGAACTGAGAATGGTCCCAACTTTACTCAATGTCCAAACATCCTCTCCTTCCACCTAGTGGTGCAGTTTAGGTCAGCTCATTGAATGATAAACCTGATCTGGCTGGTTGTCACCGGTGAATGAAAGCAGCTATGTCAACTACTTTAAGCGTATAACGCGGCAGCAGCTTTCTTCCTGGCATGTGGTTATTTCTGAATTGAATACTTTGTTTGAGAAGAGGCATATTTTGTGTCATTTACATTCATTTTTTTCAATATCACACATATAAGTAATGGATCTTTAAGAATCAAATAAAAAAGTCTAACTAAGACCAGGGTGATATATTTTGTGTTAATCTTATTTCTTTGTTTCCTTGTTTGCTTCTATGCTAAGTTTTTTTTTTCTTTTGATTTGAAACCGTGACTCTAAGGAGTGTGGTGACCAGTGAAGTCACTCCCCTGACGTTGACTATTGCCAAGACATTTGTCATTGGTTAAAGTTGTTGTCAGTGACAGCAATTGTCAATGGTTTCATGGTAGCTGTCATAGAAACGGTGCAATTTCAATGGCGCAATGGCCCAGCGCGAGTAGTTAAGATAACAGCACACCGCTCAGCGCGAGTAGTTAAGATAACAGCACACAGCTCGACTAGCTAAGTTAACAATAACTGAACTAACAGCAGCCGAGTTAGCACCTTGGAAGGCAGCGCGCCCAATATGTGCTTCAAAGACCGAGCAGCCATTAGGCGCACTCTAGAGTTCCAAAATTTCCCCTTAGCACAAAGCTGCCTTGTAAGGTGACTGCGCTTATTACATGGACAAAGTACCACTCGCGACCATCAATCCTTCAATTCAATAATCTGTTTGGAGTACATGTTAGCACACCCTGTTGGACAAAGTGAGAGTTGTCTATGCTTGAAATTGACCGTGACTTATACATTATGTGACTATGGTGTTTGGGTGATGGTGTAGGAGAAAGCTGGACAAAAGGGCAGCTGTCCACAATGTTGTAGTCTGTCTTCTCATTTATGTTATTGCAAGCAAGAAACGTCCCAGGTTTAAACAACAGACTGCAAAAAGCCCAAAGTATAACAGCACATGTCTTTAAACAGCCATGCAAATCTCTCTAAACAGCTATGGGATTGTGGGTCTGAGTGGCTCCCAGAATCCATTGCTTGGAATTAGCTAAGGCTGAGTGGCTTTTGTGTTGTTTTTATTTCTTTTGGGTATATTGATGGCATGAGAGATACATGTTTTGTGTTAATCTTATTTCTTTGTTTCATTGTTTGCTTGTATGCTGAGTTTTTTTTTGTTTTGATTTGAAACCGTGACTCTAAGGAGTGTCGTGACCAGTGAAGTCCCTCCCCTGACGTTGTTAAGCAGACAATTGCCATTACACCTATAACTGTGCAGAATCATTGTTAATGCCAGTGGTTGTCAATGGTGTCATGGTATGTGTCATTGAACTGGAGCAATTGCTTATGTGATTGAGGTAAAGTGAGTTACATACAACCGGCTGTGTCAGTGTGAGCACCCGAGCTATTGCTATCCCAGCAGCCGAGCTAGCGCCTACGGCTTGCCCAGTATATGCTTCAAAGACCGACATAGCACCCTCAACAGGTATTGCGCCCTTTGAGGCAGCGCATCCTATGACTGTGAAAATACGGTAATAAAAATTGGTCCATCCTTATTTTATAAAGTAAAAATATACAGTAGTTTTTTTTGATGAGCTATTAGGTTTTTTTTTAAGAGGAGAATTTTATCTATGCCTCCATAAAAGGCTTCTTTCCCTCTACTGCACAATTTTTGTCTCATTTTTATCCTGTTTGATTGCGCAAATAAAAGCAGGTAAGCACTGTCCAAATTTGTGTTTTCTCAGGCAGTCAAACCTGCCTCAGCTTTCTTCTCTTAAATACCAGGGCGCTATTTCTGTCTTTGAAGCATGCACTGGGCGCGCCGCCACACAAGGAGGTAGCTCCGCTGCGGTTAGCATGGCAATAGCTCGGCTATTCACGCTGACAAAGTCAATTGCATCTCACTTTACCTCAATACCATAGGCAATCGCCCCATCTCAATGACAGATGTTATCTCACAACTGACAATCAGCGTCATTAACAATGACTCCGCCCATTAGGGGTATTGGCAAGAGTCGAGTAGACAATGACAGGGGAGGAACTTCACTGGTCACCACACTCCTTAGAGTCACGGTTTCAAATCAAAACAAAAAAAAACTCAGCATAGAAGCAAACAAGGAAACAAAGAAATAAGATTAACACAAAACATGTATCTCTCATGCCTTCAATATACCCAAAAGAAATAAAAGTAACACAAAATGATTATAGCAATGGCTTCTTGAGGGCCACTCAAGCCAGCCGTGACTATACATTACGCGAATATGGTGTTTGGGTGATGGTGTAGGAGAAAGCTGGACAAAAGGGCAGCTGTCCACAAAGTTGTACTCTGTCTTATCATTTGTTATTGCAAGCAAGAAACGTCCCAGGTTGAGACAACAGACAAAAAGCCCAAAGCATAACAGCACATCTCTCTAAACAGCCATGTGATTGGCTGAGTCTGAGTGGCTCCCAAGAAGCCATTGCTATAATCATTTTGTGTTACTTTTATTTCTTTTGGGTATATTGATGGCATGAGAGATACATGTTTTGTGTTAATCTTATTTCTTTGTTTCCTTGTTTGCTTCTATGCTGAGTTTTTTTTTGTCTTGATTTGAAACCGTGACTCTAAGGAGTCCCTCCCCTAATGTTGACTATTGGCAAGACACTTGTTATTGGTTCAAGTTGTTGTCAGTGACAGCGATTGTCGATGGTTTTATGGTAACTGTCAAAGAAATGGTGCAATTTCAATAGCGCAAAGGCCCAGCGCGAGTAGCTAAGATCACAGCAGCCAGCACGAGTAGCTAAGCTAACAATAGCTAAGCTAATAGCAGCCGAGCTAGCGCCTTGGAAGGCAGCGCGCCCAGTATGTGCTTCAAAGACAGAAAATAGCACTCTCAACAGGTGTTGCGCCGTAAAAATACGGTAATCTAAACTTAAATGAATACAAATTGGTCCATCTTTATTTTATGAGGTAAAAATATACAGTAGTTTTTTTTTATGAGCTATTAGGGTTTTTTTTAAGAGGAGAATTTTATCTATGCCTCCATAAAAGGCTTCTTTCCCTCTACTGCACAATTTTTGTCTCAGTCTTATCCTGTTTGATTGTGCAAATAAAAGCAGGTAAGCACTGTCCAAATTTGTGTTTGCTCAGGCAGTCAAAGCCTGCCTCAGCGTTCTTCTCTTATATAATTCAAAATGAACTACCCACAACAGTTTCTATTCATAGAAATTGTGGTTAATTGATTGTTGTGGAAGGAGATAACACACTCGAACATGAGTCCATGAAAAATATAGCTTTATTTCACTTCTTTGCTCAAAAAGTGAAGACATTTTTTGGCGAAAAGAATTGCACAACTTTAGATCCATCCTTTTTTCATGATCATTTTAGATGGCATAGAGCATTCCAACTGTTCAACATGTTTCCGAGCTGCATTGTGCAATCAGGACTGCAGCATATGAGCAAATAGTTGCTGAGTGTCAGAATTACACAGTCGGCCATCTGTAGGACACACGCACACATCTGTTCTTCCACAGAAATATCTAAACCCAATGTTTTTGGTTTTTACTCAACAAAGTAAAATGTTGCGGCAGGAATTTTAGCGTTTTCTGACGAAAAAAAATGCTCTCGGCTGTGTGATAACAGTGTGTGTCAATCTGGATGAGATGTGTGATAGCCAGTTTTATCAGCGAGTGCTGTACAGGTCTTCATCCTCAGGACTGGACTGGCCGAAGTCCAAGAGTGCAGGATCTGGTGTAAAAGTGGCACCTCCTGGTGGCCAACAAGACAAATGCAATGACAAACAAAGAAGAATACATTGTGAGTTCAGAACATTTTACCGGAAGGCTAAAGTGCCAGTCACATAACTTGCTACCCATCTTTAAAATTAATCGGAAAACCCATTTGTTCCTTGGCTTTTGACTCAGCAGCGTGCGACTTGGTTTTGGTTTTACTGTTTTTGTACTTTTCACTGTCTTCATTATTAGTTTGTTTTATTGTTTGTTGTTATTTTTGCTCAATGTACAGCACTCATAAAATGGTTGTTATACGTTGTTTAAAGTGTTTTATAAATAAAATACTGGTGACTTGAGAGAAGTTTATGAAAGAATCAGACGTTCATAAAGTAAAGGCCGCACCAGCGGCAACACCAGCGGCAACAGCAACAGTAAAAGCGGCAACAACAGCAACAGTAAAAGCGGCAACAACAGCGGAGACAGCATCAGCAACAGTTATAGGAACATCAGCGCATTAGCAATGACGGCAGAAGCGGAAGCAGCAGCGGAAGCAGCAGCAGCGGCAGCAGCAGCGGCAGCATCAGCAGCAGCAGTAGCAACCGCAAATTCATCTGCGACAGCAGTGACAGCGGCGACAGCAATGCCAGCAGTATCAGCATTCCCACGAACGGCGCCAGCGACATCAGCACCGTCATCGCCGCCAGTGTAGCCAGCACGGTCAGCGCCGCTATTAACGCCAGAAGCAGCAACAGGTCCATTGTACCAGAGGTGTCAACCCAGAAGAGAGACAAGTGACGAGCGGTCTGTCAGGAGTCACTGTGTAACTATTTAGCTTCATACAGGGTGACAGAGCAGCAGTCTACTCATTAACGTCAGGGGAGGGACTTTACTGGTCACCACACTTCTTAGAGTCACGGTTTCAAAAAAAAAAAAAAAATCAGTTTATAAGCAAACAATGAAACAAAGAAATGAGATTAACACAAAACATGTATCTCTCATGCCATCAATATACCGAAAAGAAATAAAAATAACACAAAGAGATTATAGCAATGGCTTCTTGGGAGCCACTCAGCCTTAGCTAAACAGCAATGGCTTCTGGGAGAAACTAAGACTCAGCCAATCACATGGCTGTTTGGAGAGATGTGCTGTTGTGCGTTGGGCTTTTGGTCTGTTGTCTAAACCTGGGACGTTTCTTGCTTGCAATAACATAAATGATAAGACAGACTACAACATTGTGGACAGCTGCCCTTTTGTCCAGCTTTCTCCTACACCATTACCCAAACACATAGTCACTTAATGTATAAGTCACGTTCAATTAGCAGCATAGATGACTCAGGCTTTGTCCAGCAGGCTATGCTAACATGCACTCTGAACAGCCCAATGAGTAAAAGGGTTGATGGTCGCGAGTGATGCTTAGTAGATATAATGGGCGCGTCGCTTTACAAGGTGCTTTACAAGGCGCGTTTTGGGAGAAGATTCGGGACTTTAAAGAGCGCCTATGGGCCGGAAAATACGGCACATTTTATTTAACAGTGAAGACAACTTGCAATTTTAATAATTTAGCACGTGACATGAAGATGGTCTTTGCGGGCCGTATGAAATGTGGCAGACCGGTTCAAGTTCAAGTTTGACACCTATGCTATATAGGTTGTTTTAATTGATTTTTGTGAATATTTTGGACAATTTATTTAATTCTCTCCTTAATGACGACCCAAGATTTAAAAATGGCAACAGAGTCTACACAGTCAGGCAGAGGAGACATGTTGGGCATCCTTACATCTATTATCTGTACCGATTCTCCTACAAGGGTCGCGGGGGTGATGGAGCCTATCCCAGCTATCTCGGGCAGTTGGTGGGGGACACCCTGAACTAGTTGCCAACCAATTGCAGGGCACACATAGACGAAACACCATCCACAGAATCAAACCCATGACTGAGGCCAACGTGCTAACCAGTCAACATCCGTGCCGCCGCATGTTGGGCAAACAATCCACAAGTAACACATTAAGTTATAGTCAAACATCTCTTTTATATAATCTGTTGGCTAGTCTGACTTTTGTATTATGCTTACGGCACTTGTTTACACAATTGTGTATCTAAAGCAACAATGCTGGCTTCTGCTCTCCGACACCTATTTCGGGATGCAAAAGTACTTTTATTGCTTTCAATTTAAGCGTTGCCATGAAGCTAAATCGACTTAAGTGGGAAAATGTGTGTATCAAAATGTATCAGATTGCTGAACCATTTCTAAAATTATGTGACAATGCTTGCTAAAGATTATGCTGAATTGTTGAAGAGCGGATGTGCTTCATAAAATTATGGTGGTGGGTTTAAGTGTGATAAATGCTATGGGGCAAAGCAAGACGCCGTTTTATAAAAAGCCATAATTCCAAGAAAACAGTTCAGACAACCTGGGGCAAAACCTCCCTTGAAGAAATATAATTTGCAGCCACATAGGTCAAGAGCAGTGTCGACGACCCGTTTAATCACTCAGTTCTATGAAAGAAACTACTTAATTTTTTCTACAGACTATCTTAGACTAATAAAATCCTAACTTCACATCTCATTCCTGGGTAGTCAAAACAGCTAATCATGTATACAATGGTTTTACAGATAACTGGCATTCCACAAGACTCTGTACTATGGCCACTTACTTTTATTTAGCAAGTGTATTAAAGACATGATCTCTCCCAGATGATAGTTATTCTGGAGCATCGGATGACATCAGGGGAGGTTGCAACTAAACTAACTGATGCAATTCGGGAAATTACATCTTGGCTGAATCAATGCTGTTTACAGTCAAACCTTATTGAACTCTGTTCTTTTCCCAAAACAATTCATTTACAAATCCAGACATCTTTGTCTGTGGGGTGAAGGTACAAAGCGTTACAGAAGACCAATACTTGGGTATCAACGTGGACACAAATCTCAGCTTTAGAGCACTCAAAGTTTGCAAGAAAATAAAGTTCACTTTCAAATTTGCATATTAGAGACACACTGTCAACAGCAGCAATAAACTTTTTTTTTTTTATCATTGAGTGCCACATCTCATCCTGTATGTTAAGCTTGTCCAATGCACAGACCACAGTACTGAAGCCACTGGAGTCACTTCATAAAATTAATTACATTGTTCCGCTCCTCTTCCACTATCCAATTTTGGAAAATTCTAATCAGCTACCAGAGGTGCTGATAAAGAGATGATACAATTCCATTTTCAAGAACATCATCCAGTCCAGCAGTATTCTCATTCAGAGCATCACAACAATATAATACAGCCCCACAATCAACCAGTTTCCATCATATCAAGTTTAACGTAAAGGTCTGGCTTGTTTATGCTCAACTAGGTAACCACTAGCAAGACTACTATGAATAGCAGTTCTGTTTCATTGTTTGTATTTGGTATTAATTTAGCCTTTTATTGTATTTATTAATGCTTTTTGATGATGCCTGATGCTCTGTCTATTATTTATTTGTACTATCGTGTTTATCATAAGGCAAGTTGACTGAAGTTGAAAACTAGCTCTAAGCTAATTCGGGTGCATTTACATTTGTTAGGTAATGAATATATTGCCACTTTTTAAAAATGGACAAACTTAAATGAGAAGCAAATTTTGTGTAAAAATGTAAATACAACCGTAAAATGGTCAACTATCTGGATCTGGCCTGACACCTGGTGGGTTCCAACCCCATCCATCTTGAACTCCGGCAAGGCACGCGTGAAAGAACCTCGGCAAAGATGTAGCCTTCGCATACATTTTTAGCGATGGGTTGGTGAGGGCTTGCCACCGTTCACTTGCTCTGTCAATGGGACTCAACTTGTCGAGAGTTTCATGAGTGTATTGCTCAAATATATTTCTTTAGCAGTAGATGTGCTTGTGGAGTCCTAGACCTTCAAATGGTTTGTGGTGGAATAGAATTGTCAGGGAACTGCCCGTCACAGCAGCACATTTTTATATTGTAATTTTGAGCAATGTCAGTTTTATCCAATGCTGAATCGCTTCCAGGCTTGCGTCTTTCTATTAAATTACTTGCCAAGATGGGAGACTTGTCCATATTTGAGAGAGAAAAAAATAAAAATAAATGTTTGCTAAGCTGCTGCTACAGAGCCACGTGACTTAAACCATGCACGCGGATTCACCGAATGAGGATTTCACTTCCTCGTAATTTGTAGCCAATCAATGGCCCCGAGACAGTATTAACACTCAATGTCGAGGGCGATGTTTATCACCCACCCCAAATGGTTTATAAACAAAAAGGTCAATGTGACCCTTCAAGTCAATATGAAAAATAAAGGACAAAATGTTGAGCATTTTATTTGACTGTGGACCTACAAGGGTCTGTTGGATGGCCTCCGAGGCAGCACTGGCCATTTTCTGGGTTTCTTTAGCGTCTTTGATTTTTTTCTCCAATGTCAGGCAGAAGCTGCTTCAGTTCTTCCATCTCAGCTGTAGCCTCCTTTGTCCCTTCGGTGCCATCTGCTGCATCTACCAAGTTCTGCAACATAGCTAGACAAAGACTAGGGTCAGCCCTTCAACTATATTGTGTTCAACTCCAGGTCTATTATATAGCCTTTACATATTAAATCTTTACTTTGGCGCGTGAGGGGGGGGGGGGTGTAGTATAAAACTAACAAAGAAATTAGTCTTACCCAGGCGGCTCTCAATCACTTGTAAGGAGCTGTTGTAGTAATGAATGGCCTGGCTGTACTGATCCATGTCGCACAGGGTTGTGGCAACATGGTAATGGGTCTCAGCCAGCAGACGACTGTGAGGAGGAAGATGTTTGAGCTGCAGAGCCAAACATTCCTGGAAGTCTTCTAGTGCTTGAGGATAGTTGCCTTTGGAACAAAGCACAAGAGTTACTGCTAACACGTTCTAAACACTGCAACACATTTCTCATTTAGAACTCAGAATACAACTTCAAGGTCCAATTTAACAGTTTCTAAAAGTAATTGAGCATGCTTCACACGTTCAACGCTGTTGCAATGTAAAACATTCAGAATCACAAGACCAAACTTCTGCTATGTAATACGCTTGCAACACTGCAATAATTTAAAAACAAAAACAAAAAAAAAAGGAAAAGAAAAATGAGTGTTTTCTGTGCCAGAGTTGTATATAAGATTAGTTCGGCTTGTTTTCCTTGGAATTACATTTACAATGCTTTTGACAATGTATAAGGGCACGCAACTTGGGCCGTACTGACTTTATTGCAGACTGCTTGACCAAGAATGTCAAACATCTGGTAGGTTCACAACCATGTAAAATTCTATCAAACTGAGGTGCTCAGCCATTAGTGGGGAGATATTGATGATTGTCTAATCCATCTTAAATATTTAACACACAGAACAACGCAGTCAAAACAGAAGCACCGTGTGGAGATTAGTGACATTTCACGAGGCTGAAGAAAAAAAATTTAATAAATAGTATGTGGTGCTTTAAAACATTTCCCCCTCCCACCAAATAGCAGGGCCGTAGATGGAGAATCAACAACTTCTCTTATTCTCCAATTAAGTCATGCTGCTGTGTGTGCAGTGGTCAAAGCATTCTAAGATACCTCATCTAAATTAAAGCATTTCCAAAGAAGTACAGCTTTGGTTCTCCTTCACAATAAGATATTACAAGGCACGGTGACTTTTACATGACTTTTAGGTCAGTGGTAAACACTTTCTGATCCTAACCCGGAGCAGGTTTCATCCCTGAATAGGATGAACGCCATTGGTGACAAAAGTTATTATGTAATAAATCTCAGTGTATGTATGTCATGTTGTCAAGGCTAATTTATAACCAGAGCCGTACCGATATTCTGCAGCGTGCTACTTTAGGCATTTTTAGTTTTTTTTCTGCATACTCTCATGCAGCTGTGGTCAAAAATTGCTGCCTCTCCATTTAGTAGGTTTTTACCAAGAACATGATGGTCAAGTTTTACATGGCGGGGAAAACAAAAAGCCTAAAGAATCTAGTTATATTTGTGTAAATGGTAGTGACCCTTGCCTGGGACTAAAAACACTTCTTAAACTTTTCTTAAAATGTGAGAGGTCTTCCAAGGGTATTTTCACAAATTTGAAAGTTCTCAGATGTACAGGGAGCATCAGGTATGCTCCTACCCCAGGCTGACCACAGACAGATCAGGTACGCATGGTCTGTCAAGTATGACAACTTGCAGTATGTCAAATGTAGTTGGCTTAAAAAAAATAAATAAAAAAAAAACTGCTATCTGGCACATAATGAGGTGCTGCGGCCGGTGATAAACTTAACTAGTTTACACTGAGTTTTGATGTATGGGCATTGGATTATACAAACTAGATTGAGAAAACAATTGTCTTCCGAGCATTCTGGGAGTGTCGTCTGTAAACTCACGATTAACAAAACAGACATAGGCCAACAGCTGACGGAGGAAATATCACCTCACTATAAGCGAAAGTATGTCTCCATTAAAGTGCATATGCACAGTATTACCATCACTAGTAATACAATATATAAATTACTAAATTTGGTGGACCTTCCGAAAACTGTAGAATAGCATTTCACATTCTATATTTCAATTGAAATAGGTGAATCACCTTCAATGAACTACTGTTGCTCTTTAGATTCTATATACCCAAAACAAATTACCCAACATCAGTAAAAGCACCTTCAATAACAGCTTCCGAAGCACCTACAGTTAGTGGTACAGTGGAACCTCGGTTCTCGACCATAATCCGTTCCAGAACCCTGTTCGAAAAGCGAATTGTTCGAACACCGAAACCATTCCTTTGCAGCTTGCACTGACTTTCTTTGGAGGCATGATGAGGGGCTAAAACACTTCGTACACCTATATAAAATGCGAGAGCAAAACGCAGCACGTCCGCACGCGACAACAGTTGGTCACGAAGAGAGAAAGAGAGCGATCTACACCCGTACGCCGCTCAGCATCCCACCCTCGCGTACGCACTCACGCGTCATACCGGCGTTCGAACTCCGGTGTTTGTTGGAACTGCGAAGCAAGACTTTCTCTATTTTTTTGTTCGGACTCCGATTTGTTCGAACTCAGAGTCGTTCGAGAACCGAGGTTCCACTGTACTTATGTGCTCGAGTAGAGGTCAGCCACTCACAATTATCATATCATATCATATAGTGAAGGGTCCACTCACTCATGCATCTAAGGGTTAATAAAATTTCAAGAAGTTAAAGCATCACACACTTTTACAAATCTTAATTTAACCAGGGTACCGTATTTTTTAGGATGCGCCGCCCTGTGCAACACGTGTTGAGGGTGCCATTTCTGTCTTTGAAGCACACACTGGGCGCGCCACCTTGTAGCTAGGCTGCTATTAGCACAGCAATAGCTCAGCTGCTAATGCTGACTCAGCTGATGGCAACTCGCTTTGCCTCAATACCATAAGCAATTGCCTAATTCCAATGACCGATGCCATGACACTATCAACAATCACTGTCATTAGCAATGACTCTAACCATTAAAAGGTCTCTTGGCAATAGTCTGCTAGACAACGTCAGGGGAGGGACTTCACTGGTCACCACACTCCTTAGAGTCACGGTTTCAAATCAAAACAAAAGAATAACTCAGCATACAAGCAAACAATGAAAAAAAAGAAATAAGATTAACACAAAACATGTATCTCTCATGCCATCAATATACCCAAAAGAAATAAAAATAACACAAAATGATTATAGCAATGGCTTCTTGGGAGCCACTCAGCCTAGCCAATTCCAGCATTGGCTTCTGGGAGCCACTCAGACTCAGCCAATCACATGGCTGTTTAGAGAGATGTGCTGTTATGCTTTGGGCTTTTTGTCTGTTGTCTAAACCTGGGACGTTTCTTGCTGGCAATAACATAAATGATAAGACAGACTACAACATTGTGGACAGCTGCCCTTTGACCAAGTTTCTCCTACACCTTCACCCAAACACCATAGTCACATAATGTATAGTCACGGTCAATTTGAAGCATAGATGACTCACACTTTGTCCAGCAGGGTGTGCTAACATGCACTCCAAACAACCCAATGAGTAAATGGGTAGATGGTCGCTAGTGGTACTTTGTCCATATAATGGGCGCAGTCGCTTTGATTGTTTAGGCGAAGATTTGCGACTTTAACGAGCGCTCTATGGGCCGGAAACGGAAAATACGGTAAATAAAAAAACAATATCACATGGTTTATCTCTCGACAAAGTAAAGTAAAAGTAAAATAAATTGTACACACTTTGTGTATTTTATGCTGTCACTATCGGTGTAACAAGAATAAAAATGAATCTAAGTGTAACATGAACGACAAAAAAAAATGTCCCTTGACAGAGGGCGCATAAAGTGGCACGAGCTGCAACATCGGTGAAAATGCCATAACCCCCCCCACCACAACCATCACCACACAAACCAAAGTGTCGTCATTACGCGTAATTGAAAAGTATGTGTGTGTAATATACCAAGGCAAATGACACTCTGCCTACTGTGTCTCATTGTCCTGTGTGTTGCCTTGAGATTTCCGAGCTCTAACTGCCCTCTTCGCACCTCGCTCACGAGCTCCCGTGAACCACTTGGACAGGGTCGCCTGTGTCCTTCTCGTTGATGTCCTTTGTGGCTCCATTCCTTTTCAGTGCTCCTAAAACAAAAAAGACAAGAAGCCAACTTAGTAAAGCTATTTCATGATTGTGAAACCTTATGGGACATACTGAAATGTCTTCACCACACTCCCTTCAAAAAAAAATATATGAGTGTGGCTCCGGAGCAACACTTTAAGACCAAAAGGGGACCCTCGTAGTCTACAGGTGTAGCAGACATATGACCCGATGCAGTCCGGTTGGGTTGGTGCAGTGAGTGTTTAATAAATAAAAAGTTAATGAATCAATTTTAAAAAATGGTGTTTACTGAATGCAATAAAGGGAAGTGTAGTTAATGTGGCAATTAGCAGGTGTGGAGAAGCTTCATTCATTTTTTTTTAGCTTCACTGGTTATATCATTTGTTCTTATTTTATTAGTTCCACTTTATTCTTCCATTTATTCCAATTTAATTTAAATAATGTCAAATAAATGGTACGTGACCATGGGTGGATAGCAGAGAAAGCCCCCCCATGTTATTGGTGTATATATTGGTGGTACTGGGCTGGTATAATATTAGTGCCCCCATGTGGTCCGAATGTGTAGCTACGGAGCCACACACAAGTCTCCTGACATGCATTTGCAAATCAGCACACGCATGGTTAATGGGCCCAAATATGTGGCACACCGCTTGTGTAAATGCTAAATGTGTGACTACGGTAAATGCTTTCTATCCTTGGGAAGTGCTTCTGATGATTCTATAATTTTACCGGTGCACAGATGACAAGAAAATTATAAAGAAAAAAAAATGTTGAATTTAATGAAGAATTATAGATTATACGTAGTTAGGGTACAGTATATAATCTTGTGAGTAATGTGCTTAACAGCAGATCTCAAAATAAAGTCTCTCCATTGGCTGTGTATGAGTGGCTGTTAAAGTGTGTGCGTGTGTTTATGTATATGCGTGGGTGTGCGCATGTGAGATTGGTGCTGATGTTACCTTTGCGTGCCAAGAACATGCCAAGGAGGCCAGCCATGGTGATGGTGCCAAACCTGGGTAGGAAACCCGGTGGAGGATCTTTCAAGTAATAGTACACATCTAAAACAAAATGGAACAGTAAATGAGCTGTCTCTCACTTTTCAACTGTAATTTTCATGACACTGACATATTTAATTTGAACTGTGTCAGCAGTATTGATTACCAATTTGTAAGTTATTGTTTTTACTCACGTTGGTTGGTTGGTTTGATTATGGTTTAGTTAGAAGGACTAAGCACAAAACACGCAACTGACTTGCATGAAGCTTAATGGAAAGATGGCCAGTGCGCCAAGCAATAGATCAATAAATGCATAGGCACATTTGAATAAATCTGTTGATACAGGAATATTAAACACGTCAATGTTTAATCAATGGAATTATGTCAATTAACTGAAAATGTCTAATCGCTCCAATCAAAGATGATCCAATAGCAGTTTCGCAGTGCATGCAGGTCCGTGTGCAGACTTGCACGGCTTAATCTCAACTTTGATGATAGACCATTAAAACAACTACAACTGTAACAACGTGCTTTACAGAGAGTGAACATAAATAGAATAGAAAATCTTCATTGTCATTGCCTGGGGAAGATATAATTAAATTGAGGTTATGGAAACATACAACGATGTAACAAATTCATATAATTTACTTTTTTTTAATATCTTTACAGATTCTTGGAAGACTGTTAGCTGTCTCACTCCCAAGTACTCTTGCGCAGAGCGCATGTTGGGCTTTTGACATATGGCTCGAATGTGTACGGATGAGAGTTCATAGGGCAGATGGATTGCATACATATCTGATTTATGTCACAAACAAAAGATGACGGAGTTAAAAAAAATAGTACTGCTCACAATGCATAAAAACAAAAAAAAAAATCAGATAACTGTCACAAATGGGCCTAAAAAAAGTCCAAATTGACCTGAAGTGCGATCATAGGCTGAGAAACATCTCTCAGAATGACGCGATGATTAGTGTTCTACACCAATACAACAACAATTCTGAACCTGTTGTAAAATGAACACCTCTGTCTCTGGTGTCACTCAAAGCTGAGGACGATTATTACGTTTAAATGTGCTCATTTCTGTCCTCAGGGTACTTCACATTTACTTATCAGAAAATCGGATGGGGATGACGGCCACTGAATATGTTCCAAAATTAATGTGCAATTTCTGGATCTCAAAAGGGGGCGGGGCACTCAAACATTGACAGGCCATGACACATACACGTCACAGATTCAAGAGAGATCTGAGTACCTTCACCACATTAACAAAGGGTAGTAGGCCTTGTCTTGCAGTTGTGAGGCCACCCTCGATCAGCCCTGGACGATCAGAAGCAAGCTGGACCTGAGCAGACTTTGTCACTGGGGAGTAGATGTTCAGCTAAAGGACAAAAGGTTTTAATGTTATTACGGTGCAACTATGACATACAAGGCAAAGTGTGGATTGGCCTCCTTCAAAAGAGATGGGGGGTACCTTCTCTCGAGTAATGAGGCCTTCAGCAGGCATTTCACTAATGGTGTACACTCTAATGGAGGCTATACCCAGCACTGCCGGGATGGCCACCATAGCCACCTAGGAAAATAACATGCAAAACATTTAAAACTTTTCAAACAAATAGTGTACTATAAATTTATTAAAACCATCAAACATCATACACATATTTCCACAAGTGCCAACACATTATCAGGACCCAAAATTAATATATTTAAATTGCATGTCAATTTTTTTTCTGTTACATTGCACCAACAAGTATCAGATTTTTTGTAGGTGTTTTGAAACACTAGTACCAAAGAACGGTAACCCATTGGTCTCGACCCACCTGACCGCAGCCCGGTATTTGGTACCCAGCCGCAAAGATAGATCGAAGAAAAAAAAAAAAAAGCATATATCCCGGCTCCAAATAAGCGGATTCGTATCGCAAACGGCGAGTCAAAATTGGCATTTTGCGTCTCATTTTAAATTCATAGCAAAAGTGCTAACTAGTGTACATGTGCACAATGCACAGCTGGCAAATGTTACGGCAATCACTGAACCCTAATTTGTTACACCCATAACACTGACTGTTCCTGATGCAGTTGTCTCTCTGCTCTTTAAAATCCTAAAATTTGGCACTGAGTGGGGGACTCGGAATGCGGGGAGCACAGCATCCCCAGTGGGTCCTTCAAAACTGATCAGGGAGCCCCGGCCTTGCGTGAGGCTGGCTCTCCTCCAAACTGTAGCTAGCACATTACCGCAACGTTTGTATGACGTGTCAATGTCCAATGCGTCGTTCAATTCACACTGGTTCGCCCAGCTACTAGCTGCCTTCTTCATAAATGCACTAGCCGCTCAACAAAATTTGCTTATGATATCTAGTGATTTAGGCCACTTTGTCCTGCTCCCTGATGCAATTATCTAACAGCTGAACTCAGCCTACTAATATTTACCACCAGAGATTTTTAATATTGATATTTATATAAAATACTACAAATAAGTGTGAAATTGAGAAAATTCTTCTAGTTCTTGTGCTAATTAAAGCTTTAGTAAGTTTGCACAAAAATATGTTAATGCCCATTTTAATGTGATGCCTTCAGTTATTGACAAGAATTGAGTCAGCGTGCATAATGTTAAAAGTTTGAATGTAAAACACTGAACATTAAGATCGCCAACTGTTTGTGTGCCGTTTGAAGCGAAAAGAAAAAGATCAGGTAACAATTTTATGACCAATTTATGCAGAAATCCATTCTAAACTCTCACGCACACACACGACCATCCTTACCTTGCAGAACAGCGACGTGATGTGTTTTTATATATCCTATTCAGTATTATTTTCCATCGCACTAACTATTCTCTTATTTATCTAATTTATATATTTAACTGAAATATTGTTGTATTGCACTGGAGAGGCGAGCTCTCTAATCTCGTTGCACACTTGAGTACAATGACAATAAAGGGATTTCTGATTCTGACTCTAAAACCTATTCGATGTACTTTACAAAAAAAACCTACATACGGTAGTTACTGTTGTCGTTATTAACGCTGGCACTCTTTTACTCAATTGAAAACTACCTGTAACTACTCCTGGCATGCAGCCTTTTTTATTTTCGAAATAGCAAGGCTGGTGCGTCTGAACTTGAAGATTAACACGCTCTACAGTAGAGGGCGAAATTCTGTCAGCAACTTCATTTACCTCGGCATTCCCACATGCTGAATGCCTGAGTACAAATAGTATCGGAAAGTCAACAACACCGGGAGATTATCATAAAATGCTCGACGAAGATTCACCTTGGCCGCCATGACACCAATCCACCTTCTTCTTTACTGGACAGCTACACTCTGCAGTTTCGACTTCTCCAAACTAAGCTACTGCCATCTACAGTAAAAGAATAGCACTGCACGTCATTGTAATCTCTCTCTGTCGCTCTCTCTCTGACACTATTACTTTTTTGTATGCATCCATAGGTTTTATTTAGTCACGTTTGTGTTTTTGTAAATGAACATTACTTTGGTCATTTTCAATGTAATGCAAATATACCATTGGATAACATTTGAACGGTGGAATGGGAGGGTTGTTACTACTAGCATGAATTTGCAACATAGAGTAGGTAATCTAGTAAAATTAGGTGTAGAAAAACGGTTGCACTTTCTCAAATTAAGTGCAATATTGAATGATCGAATGTGGCCCGTTTTTCAGTAATTCCAACAAGACTGAGGCATATAAGCAAAAGCAAGCTCATAGTGCAGAGGATTCAGTTTATTGCAGTCAAAGTTTAACAACTTACAATCTGTATTTTTTTGTAATATATACGCATATATATGAAACAAAAAAGGCTACTTTAGGAAGAATAAATGTACTTGTCTGTTTTTATTAATAACATCTTTAGTCCGTTTATTGTACAGAATTAAAGTAAGTTAATATCATCCTTGAAAAAGAGCAATATGTTCCTTTTTTATGTCGCAGTGCAACTTACATCTTACACACCTGTGCAATGTACCATGAGGTGTACACCCCTGAAAGGACACACAGTGAATCTCCCTTTTCGGCCTGGTTCTGCAGGTCTACACACACAAAGATGAGGGGGTGATAACACAGTCTGTGGCCACAAATCAGAACTTGTCTTCTGTATGTCTACAGTCAAGTTGTTGTATCGCTGAGTAGCAGGTGGGGGGAAAAACGAGAACCAGCTAAACAATGATAAGACATCTGCAGACCAAGACTGCATTCCCATTCGTCTACAGCTATGTGTATGTAGGAAGTCCGGTATAGACTGACGATGTTGCCAAAGAGAGGGTTGGGAGGCACAAGGAAAGTGCTTGCATCATTTAGTTTCATTGTGGTACTCTCAAATAAACCATTCAAAAAACACAACTTTATATTGGGGGTGTGTTTGATATTTCACAAGCGTGTAAGATGATGATACAAACAAAAGCTATTCGAAAAGAATGACAGTAGAAGGTGAAGCATACCTAAATATAGTGCTTGATGCAGTAGGTGCTACACGATTGAGAGTTGTTCACTCCAGGGGCACTGTTGAGTCCTTAGCCCGATGTAGGGCAGACATAACTAATATATTGAAAAACTGAGTGTGAACAAGCTTTTCTTGTGACAGTAAGTTTGTAACTTCGGCTCACTCTGAGGTGCATAAACTAAATTCTTTTCACTTCCTTTTAGGATGCGAGGGAATGCATCCTATGCTGATTTTATAGACTGTCCACCCCCATCTTCCAGTTGCTGTGCAATGCATGTCTTAACACAGGAAGTCCTCGAATCTCAAAACACAAAAGTCAAAATCATACTTCAATGGTACTCTTGTGTGTATCATGCGCTACAAGTCAATCAGTCCTGCAAACATACGGAGTAGTATATAAGAATTGATAAAAATGATCCACATTATTTTACCCTGTCCAACTAAATCAGTCCCAGGCCTTTTCATGCAATGCCAAACCAGGAGAATGTCTATGGGTCAATCTTTATGTTTCTGTTCACCAAAAAAAATCAAATAAAAGTCACTCTAATTGATGTCAGGGTTGCTCTGAGTTCAACTGCATCGACAGCAACAGTGTTAAGAGGGATACAACGCAAAACCTTGGCATAGAATACGTCATACTTTACATTATATTCATGACACAAAACGTAAATATAGTTATATATTTGTCTATGCTTAAATATATTAGTCAACTGTACATAAATCTTCAGAAAATGAGATGCCTTTACCTGATATTTTGAACAGCAATGGTAGAGGCCAATAAGACAGACCCTGCGATGTTGCCAATAAGATGAAAATACATAGAAAGTGCATTCTTTGCAGTGACTGACTCCTTTAAAAATGGCGCTTGCCATCACAGTTTAACGAAACAAAAAATGCGCACACTTTCAAATACATACTCTCAGTGTTCTCTCCAAAAGCAAATCACAGTGGTAGTGGAACGCAAACATTTACATTAGTATACACAGTAGCATACACATATACACAATCTCAGAAAGAGAAGAAACAAACAAATTAAAAATGGAAGGAGAAGCTGATGGAGAACAGAGATAGTGTTGCTGAGAAACTAAAAATTAAACAGGAGATTTGCACACAAACAGAGGAGCTAAACTCCTTGTGCAGATAAACATTTTCACAGTTTGAAATTGTGTGTATAGAAAATGGTTCCTGTTTGACTGTAGCAGTTGTTTTCATTGGTAAAGAGACAGCATTAATGGCAACCTTTCACAGTCTTTATACAAAAGTCACTGCGCTTACTTTTCCCACACTGCCCTGTCAGATCAACTTGGAATAATAGCGCTATCGTCATGATATGCAGGGAGAAAATCAAAGCAAAACAGTGAAAGGGTAGGATTGGTGGCTCTGGGTGCAAGTTCATTAGTACAAAAGTACAGTGCTGTGGTGAAAAGATTTCCTCTGTATTGCTGCTACATAGATACCCCTCCACCCTAAAATCAATCAGATTTAGAACAAAAACTAAATATAGAATACAAAGGACATGTACACTAGAGTAACATGTCCAAACATACCCATTATCTCCCATTTCCTTCTTGACAGGCATGTGGACTTTATGCTGAGTTCCACGGACAAAGGAAGATTAATGGTTTCTGTTCAGGCATGCAGCAGGCACCCTGTGGGGTCCTCAGAGTTATCAAAAGTACACTCACACTCATTCCAGACTGTTCCCTCTATATTTACACTTTACAAAGTGTGTTGGTGTGTGTGGGGGTGTCTGCGTGTGTGTGTGTTTGACAAAAAGTGTGAGAGAGCGATAGATAGTGTCCAGTCCTGTTCTCTATCTCACACATGGGTCTCAATAAAGGAGTGTGTGTGGGTCATGATGGGAACGCTCAGCGGGGAGAGATCGTCCTGGCCATTGGTGCCGGTGCTGAGCTGACAGATGTCGGAATAGAGCTCACTGTGCCACTGTTTCCATTCTCTGAAGGTCTGGGAGCAAAGGCCAGGGTCTTCCAAAAGAGCGCAGATTACCGCCAGCTCAGACTCTTTGGCCTGGAGGAGAATTTACCAGTTAGGTAGGCAAGGAGTTTTGGGTTTGTTATCAGAATTTCACAAACACCTTCAGCATTTTCTTTTTTTTTTTTTACAAAATTTTGTGGAGGAGTCAGCTACGAGCCACAATAGAATCGATTAAATTACTGAATGCATCTGCATGAAGGTGCAAAGCTTCCAAGGTTTTTTCACTTAAGAAGGAATTTTTGTTTGCTGGTTAATGTTACATGAATCTTATTAAGAAAGGCATATTGTAACTACAGTGCAACTCCCAAATTCAGTTTAAAGATTTACTGTATAAAGGTGAATTAGAAGAAAATATCTGATTCTGAACAAAATCGGAGGTCAAACTGTATGCCAGAAACGACAACTTGGGAGGCGCCATTGTACTTTATAAGGGTGTAAACAGTAATTTGGTACTGACCTAAATTAGGATCATTCGGCCTTGGCTGAAGTCTGCACTCTAATGACAGCTCTTGTAGTGTAGTTGGTTAGTTAGCAGGATTACGCAAAAAAAAAAGGCTTGATTGCTTCCCATAAAACAATGTAGAGAGGCGGAACATCAGCCAAGGAAGAAGACATTTCATTTTGGTGCAGATCCAGACAAAGAGCAGGCGTCTGATTAACATTATAAAATGGTTACATTTTTGGTGCTGTTCCAAATTAGGATTCCTCCTCCTTGATGAGTGTCTATACTCTACTGTCATTCAAAATTTTCTGGAAACAATTCCTCTCTCCTTGCTACCTTCAAGGTGCTGCGGAGCGCTCTGACGCGGTGCAGTCTGTCGTTCAGAAGGGGGTCCCTGACTCTGTGAGTGAAACCTCGTCGAAGTTCCTGCCTGCTACAGGGTCTCGGGTCACCTAGCGCTGTGACGTTGGCTTGTTCAAGGGCCCGGTACAGCTGCTCTAGCCCATCCAATGGCTCAGGTTCACGTCCGTCTGACACCCGTCGCTCTCTCCCCTCTGAAACCCTCCTTTCTCTGCTTTCAACTCTCAACTCCCGCAAGTCTGAGGTAGCCAGGGGGGAAGCAGAAAAGAGATATTCTGTTAACAGTTGATTTTTCTTTTCTTGGGGTGTGGGATTGCATGTTCAAATTGATCGTAATAGCATGTCAGGTCAGTAGTTCGTTTTGTAAAGAAGCACTACAGTACACTCCTGTAGAGCTGATTGACCTCCTATAATTTTAACAGTCTTTAGAATACTCTTTTTGGCAGTCACTGAATATAAAATGTAAATGAAGGCTTTGTTAAGTAATGCCCCTCTGCTGACAAAATAGAAATGCACATCATTATAGCATATTTGTTTAAACAAGAACAAAAAGACAACTGTTTGGGAAAGAAGAATTATTTTTTTTATTTTCATAACGAATTTCAATTCAATCAGTCAAAATTATGCACACCTATTATTTTGGATATCTTTGAGCACAACAGTATTTTATAAATCGCCAGTCACCACAAGTTGACAGATAGACATTTGTGCTCAAAGGTTTACATACGGCTCGGGCAGCGCTGTCTAACAGACCTGCTTCAAATGATCAGGATCATTATCATGCTTCTGCACAATTTGCTGGTGAGGGAGACATGGAAAACAGGCAGGAAAGGGGCCCACGAGGACCGGAGCTCGACATGCCTGCTCTCAGGTGTGTAAACTTCTGAGCACAACTGTACAGTATACTGTATCATTCATTATCATTTCTTATAATAAAGACAAGGTGTAATGTACTTACCCTCCTCACCCTCGAGTATATCTGCGGCCTGCCTCTCTGCCTCCTCATCTTCACTTCTCTCCTCCATGTGAGGTGATGAGTGTATCAGCTTCCCTCCAAATGGGTCCCTATTCCTCGGCAGACTCTGACTGCGCTGCTTATGGGAACGTCGGTGTGTGTAGCTGTGTGTGTGTGGACCGCGCTCCAGCGGGAAAGGCCCATCTCGATCCCTGTCTCTCTCTGCAGCGTGATGCCTTCGTACTGGCAACGTAGCCTGCCTGCGTCTCTCTGGCGACATGCCCTGTCTGCCAAGTCCTCCGTACAGCCCCATCTCACCAGCCATGCTCCCCATTAGGCCACCATAATCGCTCTCTCCCGGTGCTGTCTGGAGGAAATGCAGCCCTGCGCTGGTTAGAGGGGTCTCAATGAGGTCCTGCCAGGAGCGACGCTCACGGTGTGAAGACCGGCAACCTGAGGAGTGGGTACTGGTGCTGCCTGTTCCTGTGCCCATGCCCAAGCCCTCTCCACGCTGATCTTCTGCAGATGAGTGGGAGTGCGTGGACTCGCTGGAAAAATGCCGTCCATGCTTTGGCTCTGGGAACGGGCTAGAAGAATTGACCTGTAGAGGAAGAGGGGAGGTGGAAGAGACCATCTGTGGAGGGATAGGGGAGGTGGAGGCACTCATTGGTAGAGGATGGGGAGACGGAGTGGAGCGCATGAGGCTCATGGAGCTGACAGAACGGGGCAATTGGTCATAAGTGTGGAGGAGGTTAGACTTTGTAGACATGGGTAAGTAGGGTGTGTGGGACAGGTGGGTGTCAACGTGAGGAAAAGCGGGTTTTTAAACAAGGATATAAAGATTGGGAGTGAAAGGAGGAAACAGAAAAAAGCAGAGCATAAAGAGACTGAAAGATGAGAGCAAAAAAGCAATGAGGTGTCAGATGAGTAACTCCAAAAATGGTGGACATGTCTGTTATGTAGCTGAACTGAGAATGGTCCCAACTTAACTCAATGTCCAAACATCCTCTCCTTCCACCTAGTGGTGCAGTTTAGGTCAGCTCATTGAATGATAAACCTGATCTGGCTTGTTGTCACCAGTGAATGAAAGCAGCTATGTCAACTACTTTAAGCGTATAACGCGGCAGCAGCTTTCTTCCTGGCATGTGGTTATTTCTGAATTGAATACTTTGTTTGAGAAGAGGCATATTTTGTGTCATTTACATTCATTTTTTTCAATATCACACATATAAGTAATGGATCTTTAAGAATCAAATAAAAAAGTCTAACTAAGACCAGGGTGATATATTTTGTGTTAATCTTATTTCTTTGTTTCCTTGTTTGCTTCTATGCTAAGTTTTTTTTTTTGTTTTGATTTGAAACCGTGACTCTAAGGAGTGTGGTGACCAGTGAAGTCACTCCCCTGACGTTGACTATTGCCAAGACATTTGTCATTGGTTAAAGTTGTTGTCAGTGACAGCAATTGTCAATGGTTTCATGGTAGCTGTCATAGAAAGGGTGCAATTTCAATGGCGCAATGGCCCAGCGCGAGTAGTTAAGATAACAGCACACAGCTCGACTAGCTAAGTTAACAATAGCTGAGCTAACAGCAGCCGAGTTAGCACCTTGGAAGGCAGCGCGCCCAATATGTGCTTCAAAGACCGAGCAGCCATTAGGCGCACTCTAGAGTTCCAAAATTTCCCCTTAGCACAAAGCTGCCTTGTAAGGTGACTGCGCTCATTACATGGACAAAGTACCACTCGCGACCATCAATCCTTCAATTCAATAATCTGTTTGGAGTACATGTTAGCACACCCTGTTGGTCAAAGTGAGAGTTGTCTATGCTTGAAATTGACCGTGACTTATACATTATGTGACTATGGTGTTTGGGTGATGGTGTAGGAGAAAGCTGGACAAAAGGGCAGCTGTCCACAATGTTGTAGTCTGTCTTCTCATTTATGTTATTGCAAGCAAGAAACGTCCCAGGTTTAAACAACAGACTGCAAAAAGCCCAAAGTATAACAGCACATCTCTTTAAACAGCCATGCAAATCTCTCTAAACAGCTATGGGATTGTGGGTCTGAGTGGCTCCCAGAATCCATTGCTTGGAATTAGCTAAGGCTGAGTGGCTTTTGTGTTGTTTTTATTTCTTTTGGGTATATTGATGGCATTAGAGATACATGTTTTGTGTTAATCTTATTTCTTTGTTTCATTGTTTGCTTGTATGCTGAGTTTTTTTTTTTTGTTTTGATTTGAAACCGTGACTCTAAGGAGTGTCGTGACCAGTGAAGTCCCTCCCCTGACGTTGTTAAGCAGACAATTGACAATTGTCAATGGTGTCATGGTGTCTGTCATTGAACTGGAGCAATTGCTTATGTTATTGAGGTAAAGTGAGTTACAAGCGGCTGTGTCAGTGTGAGCACCCGAGCTATTGCTATTCTAACAGCAGCCGAGCTAGCGCCTACGGCTTGCCCAGTATATGCTTCAAAGACCGAAATAGCACCCTCAACAGGTGTTGCGCCCTTTGAGGCAGCGCATCCTATGACTGTGAAAATACGGTAATAAAAATTGGTCCATCCTTATTTTATAAAGTAAAAATATACAGTAGTTTTTTTTGATGAGCTATTAGGTTTTTTTTAAGAGGAGAATTTTATCTATGCCTCCATAAAAGGCTTCTTTCCCTCTACTGCACAATTTTTGTCTCATTTTTATCCTGTTTGATTGCGCAAATAAAAGCAGGTAAGCACTGTCCAAATTTGTGTTTTCTCAGGCAGTCAAACCTGCCTCAGCTTTCTTCTCTTAAATACCAGGGCGCTATTTCTGTCTTTGAAGCATACACTGGGCGCGCCGCCACACAAGGAGGTAGCTCCGCTGCGGTTAGCATGGCAATAGCTCGGCAATAGCTCGGCTATTCACGATGACAAAGTCAATTGCATCTCACTTTACCTCAATACCATAGGCAATCGCCCCATCTCAATGACAGATGTTATCTCACAACTGACAATCAGCGTCATTAACAATGACTCTGCCCATTAGGGGTATTGGAAAGAGTCTAGTAGACAACGACAGGGGAGGAACTTCACTGTTCACCACACTCCTTAGAGTCACGGTTTCAAATCAAAACAAAAAAAAAACTCAGCATAGAAGCAAACAAGGAAACAAAGAAATAAGATTAACACAAAACATGTATCTCTCATGCCATCAATATACCCAAAAGAAATAAAAGTAACACAAAATGATTATAGCAATGGCTTCTTGAGGGCCACTCAAGCCAGCCGTGACTATACATTACGCGAATATGGTGTTTGGGTGATGGTGTAGGAGAAAGCTGGACAAAAGGGCAGCTGTCCACAAAGTTGTACTCTGTCTTGTCATTTGTTATTGCAAGCAAGAAACGTCCCAGGTTGAGACAACAGACAAAAAGCCCAAAGCATAACAGCACATCTCTCTAAACAGCCATGTGATTGGCTGAGTCTGAGTGGCTCCCAAGAAGCCATTGCTATAATCATTTTGTGTTACTTTTATTTCTTTTGGGTATATTGATGGCATGAGAGATACATGTTTTGTGTTAATCTTATTTCTTTGTTTCCTTGTTTGCTTCTATGCTGAGTTTTTTTTTTGTCTTGATTTGAAACCGTGACTCTAAGGAGTCCCTCCCCTAATGTTGACTATTGGCAAGACACTTGTTATTGGTTCAAGTTGTTGTCAGTGACAGCGATTGTCGATGGTTTTATGGTAACTGTCAAAGAAATGGTGCAATTTCAATAGCGCAAAGGCCCAGCGCGAGTAGCTAAGATCACAGCAGCCAGCACGAGTAGCTAAGCTAACAATAGCTAAGCTAATAGCAGCCGAGCTAGCGCCTTGGAAGGCAGCGCGCCCAGTATGTGCTTCAAAGACAGAAAATAGCACTCTCAACAGGTGTTGCGCCGTAAAAATACGGTAATCTAAACTTAAATGAATACAAATTGGTCCATCTTTATTTTATGAGGTAAAAATATACAGTAGTTTTTTTTGATGAGCTATTAGGGTTTTTTTTAAGAGGAGAATTTTATCTATGCCTCCATAAAAGGCTTCTTTCCCTCTACTGCACAATTTTTGTCTCAGTCTTATCCTGTTTGATTGTGCAAATAAAAGCAGGTAAGCACTGTCCAAATTTGTGTTTGCTCAGGCAGTCAAAGCCTGCCTCAGCGTTCTTCTCTTATATAATTCAAAATGAACTACCCACAACAGTTTCTATTCATAGAAATTGTGGTTAATTGATTGTTGTGGAAGGAGATAACACACTCGAACATGAGTCCATGAAAAATATAGCTTTATTTCACTTCTTTGCTCAAAAAGTGAAGACATTTTTTGGCGAAAAGAATTGCACAACTTTAGATCCATCCTTTTTTCATGATCATTTTAGATGGCATAGAGCATTCCAACTGTTCAACATGTTGCCGAGCTGCATTGTGCAATCAGGACTGCAGCATATGAGCAAATAGTTGCTGAGTGTCAGAATTACACAGTCGGCCATCTGTAGGACACACGCACACATCTGTTCTTCCACAGAAATATCTAAACCCAATGTTTTTGGTTTTTACTCAACAAAGTAAAATGTTGCGGCAGGAATTTTAGCGTTTTCTGACGAAAAAAAATGCTCTCGGCTGTGTGATAACAGTGTGTGTCAATCTGGATGAGATGTGTGATAGCCAGTTTTATCAGCGAGTGCTGTACAGGTCTTCATCCTCAGGACTGGACTGGCCGAAGTCCAAGAGTGCAGGATCTGGTGTAAAAGTGGCACCTCCTGGTGGTTTTGGTTTTACTGTTTTTGTACTTTTCACTGTCTTCATTATTAGTTTGTTTTATTGTTTGTTGTTATTTTTGCTCAATGTACAGCACTCATAAAATGGTTGTTATACGTTGTTTAAAGTGTTTTATAAATAAAATACTGGTGACTTGAGAGAAGTTTATGAAAGAATCAGACGTTCATAAAGTAAAGGCCGCACCAGCGGCAACACCAGCGGCAACAGCAACAGTAAAAGCGGCAACAACAGCGGAGACAGCATCAGCAACAGTTATAGGAACATCAGCGCATTAGCAATGACGGCAGAAGCGGAAGCAGCAGCGGAAGCAGCAGCAGCGGCAGCAGCAGCGGCAGCATCAGCAGCAGCAGTAGCAACCGCAAATTCATCTGCGACAGCAGTGACAGCGGCGACAGCAATGCCAGCAGTATCAGCATTCCCACGAACGGCGCCAGCGACATCAGCACCGTCATCGCCGCCAGTGTAGCCAGCACGGTCAGCGCCGCTATTAACGCCAGAAGCAGCAACAGGTCCATTGTACCAGAGGTGTCAACCCAGAAGAGAGACAAGTGACGAGCGGTCTGTCAGGAGTCACTGTGTAACTCTTTAGCTTCACACACCCAAGGGTGACAGAGCAACAGTCTACTCGATAACGTCAGGGGAGGGACTTTACTGGTCACCACACTTCTTAGAGTCACGGTTTCAAATAAAAAAAAAAAAAACTCAGTTTATAAGCAAACAATGAAACAAAGAAATGAGATTAACACAAAACATGTATCTCTCATGCCATCAATATGCCGAAAAGAAATAAAAATAACACAAAAAGATTATAGCAATGGCTTCTTGGGAGCCACTCAGCCTTAGCTAAACAGCAATGGCTTCTGGGAGAAACTAAGACTCAGCCAATCACATGGCTGTTTGGAGAGATGTGCTGTTGTGCGTTGGGCTTTTGGTCTGTTGTCTAAACCTGGGACGTTTCTTGCTTGCAATAACATAAATGATAAGACAGACTACAACATTGTGGACAGCTGCCCTTTTGTCCAGCTTTCTCCTACACCATCACCCAAACACCATAGTCACTTAATGTATAAGTCACGGTCAATTAGCAGCATAGATGACTCAGGCTTTGTCCAGCAGGCTATGCTAACATGCACTCTGAACAGCCCAATGAGTAAAAGGGTTGATGGTCGCGAGTGATGCTTAGTAGATATAATGGGCGCGTCGCTTTACAAGGTGCTTTACAAGGCGCGTTTTGGGAGAAGATTCGGGACTTTAAAGAGCGCCTATGGGCCGGAAAATACGGCACATTTTATTTAACAGTGAAGACAACTTGCAATTTTAATAATTTAGCACGTGACATGAAGATGGTCTTTGCGGGCCGTATGAAATGTGGCAGACCGGTTCAAGTTCAAGTTTGACACCTATGCTATATAGGTTGTTTTAATTGATTTTTGTGAATATTTTGGACAATTTATTTAATTCTCTCCTTAATGACGACCCAAGATTTAAAAATGGCAACAGAGTCTACACAGTCAGGCAGAGGAGACATGTTGGGCACCCTTACATCTATTATCTGTACCGATTCTCCTACAAGGGTCGCGGGGGTGATGGAGCCTATCCCAGCTATCTCGGGCAGTTGGTGGGGGACACCCTGAACTAGTTGCCAACCAATTGCAGGGCACACATAGACGAAACACCATCCACAGAATCAAACCCATGACTGAGGCCAACGTGCTAACCAGTCAACATCCGTGCCGCCGCATGTTGGGCAAACAATCCACAAGTAACACATTAAGTTATAGTCAAACATCTCTTTTATATAATCTGTTGGCTAGTCTGACTTTTGTATTATGCTTACGGCACTTGTTTACACAATTGTGTATCTAAAGCAACAATGCTGGCTTCTGCTCTCCGACACCTATTTCGGGATGCAAAAGTACTTTTATTGCTTTCAATTTAAGCGTTGCCATGAAGCTAAATCGACTTAAGTGGGAAAATGTGTGTATCAAAATGTATCAGATTGCTGAACCATTTCTAAAATTATGTGACAATGCTTGCTAAAGATTATGCTGAATTGTTGAAGAGCGGATGTGCTTCATAAAATTATGGTGGTGGGTTTAAGTGTGATAAATGCTATGGGGCAAAGCAAGACGCCGTTTTATAAAAAGCCATAATTCCAAGAAAACAGTTCAGACAACCTGGGGCAAAACCTCCCTTGAAGAAATATAATTTGCAGCCACATAGGTCAAGAGCAGTGTCGACGACCCGTTTAATCACTCAGTTCTATGAAAGAAACTACTTAATTTTTTCTACAGACTATCTTAGACTAATAAAATCCTAACTTCACATCTCATTCCTGGGTAGTCAAAACAGCTAATCATGTATACAATGGTTTTACAGATAACTGGCATTCCACAAGACTCTGTACTATGGCCACTTACTTTTATTTAGCAAGTGTATTAAAGACATGATCTCTCCCAGATGATAGTTATTCTGGAGCATCGGATGACATCAGGGGAGGTTGCAACTAAACTAACTGATGCAATTCGGGAAATTACATCTTGGCTGAATCAATGCTGTTTACAGTCAAACCTTATTGAACTCTGTTCTTTTCCCAAAACAATTCATTTACAAATCCAGACATCTTTGTCTGTGGGGTGAAGGTACAAAGCGTTACAGAAGACCAATACTTGGGTATCAACGTGGACACAAATCTCAGCTTTAGAGCACTCAAAGTTTGCAAGAAAATAAAGTTCACTTTCAAATTTGCATATTAGAGACACACTGTCAACAGCAGCAATAAACTTTTTTTTTTTTTTTTTATCATTGAGTGCCACATCTCATCCTGTATGTTAAGCTTGTCCAATGCACAGACCACAGTACTGAAGCCACTGGAGTCACTTCATAAAATTAATTACATTGTTCCGCTCCTCTTCCACTATCCAATTTTGGAAAATTCTAATCAGCTACCAGAGGTGCTGATAAAGAGATGATACAATTCCATTTTCAAGAACATCATCCAGTCCAGCAGTATTCTCATTCAGAGCATCACAACAATATAATACAGCCCCACAATCAACCAGTTTCCATCATATCAAGTTTAACGTAAAGGTCTGGCTTGTTTATGCTCAACTAGGTAACCACTAGCAAGACTACTATGAATAGCAGTTCTGTTTCATTGTTTGTATTTGGTATTAATTTAGCCTTTTATTGTATTTATTAATGCTTTTTGATGATGCCTGATGCTCTGTCTATTATTTATTTGTACTATCGTGTTTATCATAAGGCAAGTTGACTGAAGTTGAAAACTAGCTCTAAGCTAATTCGGGTGCATTTACATTTGTTAGGTAATGAATATATTGCCACTTTTTAAAAATGGACAAACTTAAATGAGAAGCAAATTTTGTGTAAAAATGTAAATACAACCGTAAAATGGTCAACTATCTGGATCTGGCCTGACACCTGGTGGGTTCCAACCCCATCCATCTTGAACTCCGGCAAGGCACGCGTGAAAGAACCTCGGCAAAGATGTAGCCTTCGCATACATTTTTAGCGATGGGTTGGTGAGGGCTTGCCACCGTTCACTTGCTCTGTCAATGGGACTCAACTTGTCGAGAGTTTCATGAGTGTATTGCTCAAATATATTTCTATAGCAGTAGATGTGCTTGTGGAGTCCTAGACCTTCAAATGGTTTGTGGTGGAATAGAATTGTCAGGGAACTGCCCGTCACAGCAGCACATTTTTATATTGTAATTTTGAGCAATGTCAGTTTTATCCAATGCTGAATCGCTTCCAGGCTTGGGTCTTTCTATTAAATTACTTGCCAAGATGGGAGACTTGTCCATATTTGAGAGAGAAAAAAATAAAAATAAATGTTTGCTAAGCTGCTGCTACAGAGCCACGTGACTTAAACCATGCACGCGGATTCACCGAATGAGGATTTCACTTCCTCGTAATTTGTAGCCAATCAATGGCCCCATAAAATGCTCGACGAAGATTCACCTTGGCCGCCATGACACCAATCCACCTTCTTCTTTACTGGACAGCTACACTCTGCAGTTTCGACTTCTCCAAACTAAGCTACTGCCATCTACAGTAAAATAATAGCACTGCACGTTATTGTAATCTCTCTCTCTCTCTCTCTCTCTGACACTATTACTTTTTTGGATGCATCCATAGGTTTTATTTAGTCACGTTTGTGTTTTTGTAAATGAACATTACTTTGGACATTTTCAATGTAATGCAAATATCCATTGGATAACATTTGAACGGTGGAATGGGAGGGTTGTTACTACTAGCATGAATTTGCAACATAGAGTATAGGTAATCTAGTAAAATTAGGTGTAGAAAAACGGTTGCACTTTCTCAAATTAAGTGAAATATTGAATGATCGAATGTGGCCCGTTTTTCAGTAATTCCAACAAGACTGAGGCATATAAGCAAAAGCAAGCTCATAGTGCAGAGGATTCAGTTTATTGGAGTCAAAGTTTAACAACTTACAATCTGTATTTTTTTGTAATATATACGCATATATATGAAACAAAAAAGGCTACTTTAGGAAGAATAAATGTACTTGTCTGTTTTTATTAATAACATCTTTAGTCCGTTTATTGTACAGAATTAAAGTAAGTTAATATCATCCTTGAAAAAGAGCAATATGTTCCTTTTTTATGTCGCAGTGCAACTTACATCTTACACACCTGTGCAATGTACCATGAGGTGTACACCCCTGAAAGGACACACAGTGAATCTCCCTTTTCGGCCTGGTTCTGCAGGTCTACACACACAAAGATGAGGGGGTGATAACACAGTCTGTGGCCACAAATCAGAACTTGTCTTCTGTATGTCTACAGTCAAGTTGTTGTATCGCTGAGTAGCAGGTGGGGGGAAAAACGAGAACAAACTAAACAATGATAAGACATCTGCAGACCAAGACTGCATTCCCATTCGTCTACAGCTATGTGTATGTAGGAAGTCCGGTATAGACTGACGATGTTGCCAAAGAGAGGGTTGGGAGGCACAAGGAAAGTGCTTGCATCATTTAGTTTCATTGTGGTACTCTCAAATAAACCATTCAAAAAACACAACTTTATATTGGGGGTGTGTTTGATATTTCACAAGCGTGTAAGATGATGATACAAACAAAAGCTATTCGAAAAGAATGACAGTAGAAGGTGAAGCATACCTAAATATAGTGCTTGATGCAGTAGGTGCTACACGATTGAGAGTTGTTCACTCCAGGGGGCACTATTGAGTCCTTAGCCCGATGTAGGGCAGACATAACTAATATATTGAAAAACTGAGTGTGAACAAGCTTTTCTTGTGACAGTAAGTTTGTAACTTCGGCTCACTCTGAGGTGCATAAACTAAATTCTTTTCACTTCCTTTTAGGATGCGAGGGAATGCATCCTATGCTGATTTTATAGACTGTCCACCCCCATCTTCCAGTTGCTGTGCAATGCATGTCTTAACACAGGAAGTCCTCGAATCTCAAAACACAAAAGTCAAAATCATACTTCAATGGTACTCTTGTGTGTATCATGCGCTACAAGTCAATCAGTCCTGCAAACATACGGAGTAGTATATAAGAATTGATAAAAATGATCCACATTATTTTACCCTGTCCAACTAAATCAGTCCCAGGCCTTTTCATGCAATGCCAAACCAGGAGAATGTCTATGGGTCAATCTTTATGTTTCTGTTCACCAAAAAAAATCAAATAAAAGTCACTCTAATTGATGTCAGGGTTGCTCTGAGTTCAACTGCATCGACAGCAACAGTGTTAAGAGGGATACAACGCAAAACCTTGGCATAGAATACGTCATACTTTACATTATATTCATGACACAAAACGTAAATATAGTTATATATTTGTCTATGCTTAAATATATTAGTCAACTGTACATAAATCTTCAGAAAATGAGATGCCTTTACCTGATATTTTGAACAGCAATGGTAGAGGCCAATAAGACAGACCCTGCGATGTTTCCAATAAGATGAAAATACATAGAAAGTGCATTCTTTGCAGTGACTGACTCCTTTAAAAATGGCGCTTGCCATCACAGTTTAACGAAACAAAAATGTGCACACTTTCAAATACATACTCTCAGTGTTCTCTCCAAAAGCAAATCACAGTGGTAGTGGAACACAAACATTTACATTAGTATACACAGTAGCATACACATATACACAATCTCAGAAAGAGAAGAAACAAACAAATTAAAAATGGAAGGAGAAGCTGATGGAGAACAGAGATAGTGTTGCTGAGAAACTAAAAATTAAACAGTAGATTTGCACACAAACAGAGGAGCTAAACTCCTTGTGCAGATAAACATTTTCACAGTTTGAAATTGTGTGTATAGAAAATGGTTCCTGTTTGACTGTAGCAGTTGTTTTCATTGGTAAAGAGACAGCATTAATGGCAACCTTTCACAGTCTTTATACAAAAGTCACTGCGCTTACTTTTCCCACACTGCCCTGTCAGATCAACTTGGAATAATAGCGCTATCGTCATGATATGCAGGGAGAAAATCAAAGCAAAACAGTGAAAGGGTAGGATTGGTGGCTCTGGGTGCAAGTTCATTAGTACAAAAGTACAGTGCTGTGGTGAAAAGATTTCCTCTGTATTGCTGCTACGTAGATACCCCTCCACCCTAAAATCAATCAGATTTAGAACAGAAACTAAATATAGTATACAAAGGACATGTACACTAGAGTAACATGTCCAAACATACCCATTATCTCCCATTTCCTTCTTGACAGGCATGTGGACTTTATGCTGAGTTCCACGGACAAAGGAAGATTAATGGTTTCTGTTCAGGCATGCAGCAGGCACCCTGTGGGGTCCTCAGAGTTATCAAAAGTACACTCACACTCATTCCAGACTGTTCCCTCTATATTTACACTTTACAAAGTGTGTTGGTGTGTGTGGGGGTGTCTGTGTGTGTGTGTGTTTGACAAAAAGTGTGAGAGAGCGATAGATAGTGTCCAGTCCTGTTCTCTATCTCACACATGGGTCTCAATAAAGGAGTGTGTGTGGGTCATGATGGGAACGCTCAGCGGGGAGAGATCGTCCTGGCCATTGGTGCCGGTGCTGAGCTGACAGATGTCGGAATAGAGCTCACTGTGCCACTGTTTCCATTCTCTGAAGGTCTGGGAGCAAAGGCCAGGGTCTTCCAAAAGAGCGCAGATTACCGCCAGCTCAGACTCTTTGGCCTGGAGGAGAATTTACCAGTTAGGTAGGCAAGGAGTTTTGGGTTTGTTATCAGAATTTCACAAACACCTTCAGCATTTTCTTTTTTTTTTTTTTACAAAATTTTGTGGAGGAGTCAGCTACGAGCCACAATAGAATCGATTAAATTACTGAATGCATCTGCATGAAGGTGCAAAGCTTCCAAGGTTTTTTCACTTAAGAAGGAATTTTTGTTTGCTGGTTAATGTTACATGAATCTTATTAAGAAAGGCATATTGTAACTACAGTGCAACTCCCAAATTCAGTTTAAAGATTTACTGTATAAAGGTGAATTAGAAGAAAATATCTGATTCTGAACAAAATCGGAGGTCAAACTGTATGCCAGAAACGACAACTTGGGAGGCGCCATTGTACTTTATAAGGGTGTAAACAGTAATTTGGTACTGACCTAAATTAGGATCATTCGGCCTTGGCTGAAGTCTGCACTCTAATGACAGCTCTTGTAGTGTAGTTGGTTAGTTAGCAGGATTACGCAAAAAAAAAAGGCTTGATTGCTTCCCATAAAACAATGTAGAGAGGCGGAACATCAGCCAAGGAAGAAGACATTTCATTTTGGTGCAGATCCAGACAAAGAGCAGGCGTCTGATTAACATTATAAAATGGTTACATTTTTGGTGCTGTTCCAAATTAGGATTCCTCCTCCTTGATGAGTGTCTATACTCTACTGTCATTCAAAATTTTCTGGAAACAATTCCTCTCTCCTTGCTACCTTCAAGGTGCTGCGGAGCGCTCTGACGCGGTGCAGTCTGTCGTTCAGAAGGGGGTCCCTGACTCTGTGAGTGAAACCTCGTCGAAGTTCCTGCCTGCTACAGGGTCTCGGGTCACCTAGCGCTGTGACGTTGGCTTGTTCAAGGGCCCGGTACAGCTGCTCTAGCCCATCCAATGGCTCAGGTTCACGTCCGTCTGACACCCGTCGCTCTCTCCCCTCTGAAACCCTCCTTTCTCTGCTTTCAACTCTCAACTCCCGCAAGTCTGAGGTAGCCAGGGGGGAAGCAGAAAAGAGATATTCTGTTAAGAGTTGATTTTTTTTTCTTGGGGTGTGGGGTTGTGTTAAGGATGTTTCTATCAAAACAAGCCTGAACAAATGAATCAACCAGCCAAGATTGTCTGTCATTTACGCGCATGGCAGCCCTCAAACTCCGAGGCGAAGCCAGCGCGTTCGACTGCACACATGGTTTTTATTTGCATCAGCATAAGCAATTTGAATATGCAATACAGAATGGGAAACTTGACATTTGACTCCATCACACTCTTCCAGCCTATTCTAATGGTTTCAGATTACAAGACATCTTTTGGTGTATGGTGTATTTTCACAAGGCCTGACACATACAAGTTATCTTTCTGGCCATGACGATATTGTTGCTTTCGAGATACCAAGCCTTGTGCTGAACCTCCCTAATTCATAAGTTACGGCCTTAGAAGCGAGTGAGTCTCACTTTATCTGCTAAGGGTTAGCCATTTGAACAGGTGTCATCAACGCCCCAAGGAAGGTGCCTACAGAAAAGGGATCTAACGTTGGGGAGTCACATCTGCAATGGAGCCGTACCTGGCACCCATAGGAAAGTTCAATTTGAGGCCAGAAAGATACGAATGCATGTGCAACAAAGGGGGCCTGTAAGATTAGTTATAGTTTGAAACTTGATAAGATGACAAATGTGAGAGTATGTAAATAGTTTGTGTATTTTTAATCATGTTTTTTATACACTATTTGTATCAATGATAATTACACACACACTCACAGACACGCACATCATTGCTTCAGCACACATGCGCACAACTGACACACCCACACGCTTGTTTAAGTTTCACTTTCCAAAAGTTTCGTTTTTCTCTGAATAAAGTCCAGAGGGATGGGCGAAGAAGTCAGTGAGAGTGCGGGAGATTGAACAGGCAAGACGCCTATTTCACCTCCTGGCTTCTCCTCCCATCCGCGATGGAGAAAAGACAAAACCTTCCCTGGTTATTCCTCTGGTTCTCTGCATTTAATTCAGTCTAATGAAGGCGTCAGGACCTTTTAAACCTGACAACAAACTAAACAACAAAACTAACAGATGAACATACAAACTTAAATTTCTTTAACAGGTTGCATGTTCAAATTGATCGTAATAGCATGTCAGGTCGGTAGTTCGTTTTGTAAAGAAGCACTACAGTACACTCCTGTAGAGCTGATTGACCTCCTATAATTTTAACAGTCTTTAGAATACTCTTTTTGGCAGTCACTAAATATAAAATGTAAATGAAGGCTTTGTTAAGTAATGCCCCTCTGCTGACAAAATAGAAATGCACATAATTTAAGCATATTTGTTTAAACAAGAACAAAAAGACAACTGTTTGGGAAAGAAGAATTGTTTTTTTTATTTTCATAACGAATTTCAATTCAATCAGTCAAAATTATGCACACCTATTATTTTGGATATCTTTGAGCACAACAGTACAGTATACTGTATCATTCATTATCATTTCTTATAATAAAGACAAGGTGTAATGTACTTACCCTCCTCACCCTCGAGTATATCTGCGGCCTGCCTCTCTGCCTCCTCATCTTCACTTCTCTCCTCCATGTGAGGTGATGAGTGTATCAGCTTCCCTCCAAATGGGTCCCTATTCCTCGGCAGACTCTGACTGCGCTGCTTATGGGAACGTCGGTGTGTGTAGCTGTGTGTGTGTGGACCGCGCTCCAGCGGGAAAGGCCCATCTCGATCCCTGTCTCTCTCTGCAGCGTGATGCCTTCGTACTGGCAACGTAGCCTGCCTGCGTCTCTCTGGCGACATGCCCTGTCTGCCAAGTCCTCCGTACAGCCCCATCTCACCAGCCATGCTCCCCATTAGGCCACCATAATCGCTCTCTCCCGGTGCTGTCTGGAGGAAATGCAGCCCTGCGCTGGTTAGAGGGGTCTCAATGAGGTCCTGCCAGGAGCGACGCTCACGGTGTGAAGACCGGCAACCTGAGGAGTGGGTACTGGTGCTGCCTGTTCCTGTGCCCATGCCCAAGCCCTCTCCACGCTGATCTTCTGCAGATGAGTGGGAGTGCGTGGACTCGCTGGAAAAATGCCGTCCATGCTTTGGCTCTGGGAACGGGCTAGAAGAATTGACCTGTAGAGGAAGAGGGGAGGTGGAAGAGACCATCTGTGGAGGGATAGGGGAGGTGGAGGCACTCATTGGTAGAGGATGGGGAGACGGAGTGGAGCGCATGAGGCTCATGGAGCTGACAGAACGGGGCAATTGGTCATAAGTGTGGAGGAGGTTAGACTTTGTAGACATGGGTAAGTAGGGTGTGTGGGACAGGTGGGTGTCAACGTGAGGAAAAGCGGGTTTTTAAACAAGGATATAAAGATTGGGAGTGAAAGGAGGAAACAGAAAAAAGCAGAGCATAAAGAGACTGAAAGATGAGAGCAAAAAAGCAATGAGGTGTCAGATGAGTAACTCCAAAAATGGTGGACATGTCTGTTATGTAGCTGAACTGAGAATGGTCCCAACTTAACTCAATGTCCAAACATCCTCTCCTTCCACCTAGTGGTGCAGTTTAGGTCAGCTCATTGAATGATAAACCTGATCTGGCTTGTTGTCACCAGTGAATGAAATCAGCTATGTCAACTACTTTAAGCGTATAACGCGGCAGCAGCTTTCTTCCTGGCATGTGGTTATTTCTGAATTGAATACTTTGTTTGAGAAGAGGCATATTTTGTGTCATTTACATTCATTTTTTTCAATATCACACATATAAGTAATGGATCTTTAAGAATCAAATAAAAAAGTCTAACTAAGACCAGGGTGATATATTTTGTGTTAATCTTATTTCTTTGTTTCCTTGTTTGCTTCTATGCTAAGTTTTTTTATTTGTTTTGATTTGAAACCGTGACTCTAAGGCAGACATGTCCAAAGTCCGGCCCGGGGGCCAAATGCGGCCCGGGGTCAAACTTAATCCGGCCCGCAGCCTCTGTAATAAAATTAATACATTCTGGCCCGCACATATACAGTACTGAGTGCGCGCTCTTCCTAACTGCTGTTCTTAATTTACCCACTAGAGGCAGTATCACTACAAGGCATCAGCCCGGGTGACCTTTACCCCCAATTTATAAAATGGCGACAATAAACAAAAAAAGGAAAGTTGACTGCGAGGGTCGACGCTTCAAAGATGTGTGGAAATTGGACTATTTCTTCACAGAAATACGTAACAACTGTGTCTGTCTCATTTGCAAAGAGACCGTGGCTGTTTTTAAAGAGTTCAATGTCAAACGACATTACCAAACGAAACACGCTGACATGTATGACAATTTGACCGGGGAGGAACGCAGCAAGAAATTGGCGCAACTTGAAGCGGGTTTATTCTCACAGCAGCAGTATTTTGCAAGAGCCCGAGAGTCAAATGAGAATGCCACGAAAGCTAGCTACGAGGTAGCAACACTGATCGCGAAGCATTGCAAACCTTTCACCGAGGGTGAATTTATCAAAGACTGCATGATGACTATGGCGAAGAAAATATGTCCCGAGAAGCAGCAAGAGTTTGCCAAAGTTTGCCTGGCACGTAACACCGTAGCACGCAGGATTGAGGAAGTGTCGTCAGACATCAAAAGACAATTGGGGGTCCAAGGAAAGGAGTTTGATTTTTTTTCGCTGGCTTGCGACGAAAGCACAGACGCCTCGGACACTGCCCAGTTGCTTATTTTTTTGAGAGGAGTGGACAATGAAATGAACGTTACTGAAGAACTACTTGACCTGCAGAGCCTGAAAGCCCAAACGAGAGGAACAGACCTATTCTCTTCTGTTTGCGCTGCCGTGGATGACTTAAAACTCCCGTGGAATAAAATTTCTGGGATTATTACGGACGGCGCACCATCCATGGCTGGCGAACGAAGTGGATTAGCGACACTAATATGTAACAAAGTAAGTGAAGAAGGGGGTAGCGCTGTAAAACTCCATTGCATCATTCATCAGCAAGTTCTGTGTGCCAAACATCTCCAATACGAACATGTTATGAAACCGGTGATAAAGGCTATTAACTATATTCGCTCCAGAGCGCTATGCCACCGCCAGTTTCAACAGTTTCTCAGCGATGTTCATGCAGAATATGGAGATGTTGTCTATTTCACTGACGTGCGATGGCTTAGTCGGGGTTCTGCACTGTCGCGCTTCTACTCTCTTTAGCAGCAAATCTGTGAGTTTTTGGCTGAAAAGGGACAACCTATGCAAGAACTAAGTGACCCCATGTGGCTAGCTGATTTGGGTTTTCTAGTTGACATTACAAAGCACCTTAATGTCCTGAACTCCAGTCTCCAGCGACCAGACGGAGTCATAAACCAACTATTTTCACACATCAAAGCCTTTGGAATCAAGCTCAAAGTGTTTGAAAGACACCGAAGAGGTACGCATCAGATATGAAATCTTTGGCTGAAGAGTTCACACAACGCTTTCGGGATTTTGCAGCTATTGAGAAGGACATCGCTCTTTTTTCATCACCTTTCTCCGTGGACACAGACAATGTTCCAGCCCATTTACAGCTGGAGCTCATTGAGTTGCAGTGTGACGCCGAGAGCCGTAGTCGGCACCAGCAACTTTCTCTTGCCAACTTTTACAGAGAGCTGGATAAAGGCAGGTTTCGAGAGATTCGAGAGTTTGCTAAGAAAATGTTGAGCTTGTTTGGGTCGACGTATTTGTGTGAAAAGACATTCTCTGTAATGAACTTAAATAAGAGTCGTCTGAGGACACGGCTCACAGACTCTCATCTGCGAGACATCTTGCGCCATAATACTTCTGCCTTTGAGCCAGACCTGGCCTTTGTGCTGCAGTCCAGATCTCAGTATCACCCGTCACATTAATGCAGGCAAGTCATTTGTCATTAAAATAACTGACTTAATTTTGTTTTGTTCAGTCACAAATTCAGACAAGTTGTCGGTTTTCATTCCAGAATAAAATTTTCAATCAACATTTATATTTGATATGTCATATATATCAAATTAGTCCTGCACTTGTGGTAATCATTTCTGTTTTTCAAAAATTCTGTGGACATTGAACTCCCATGATGATAATATAATTCATGTTCATAATATAATTCATGTTCAAATATTATTTGCACTCAAGAGTATAATTACTTCTGTTTAAGAATAAAAAGTTAAGCAAATATTCAATTGCATGTGATGTTCATATTTCAAATGAACCAAAATACATGTTTGATGGTTTAAATGCAAATAAAAAAGCAAAATGTGAAACACAGAATCGCTTGCTAAAATGTGTTTGAATATATTGTTGTTTATGCAGTGAATGTCAGCCGAGGTCTGCCCCCCCGACATTTTGCAACTTCAAATCCGGCCCGCTTTGCAAAAAGTTTGGACATCCCTGCTCTAAGGAGTGTGGTGACCAGTGAAGTCCCTCCCCTGACGTTTACTATTGCCAAGGCATTTGTCATTGGTTAAAGTTGTTGTCAGTGACAGCAATTGTCAATGGTTTCATGGTAGCTGTCATAGAAAGGGTGCAATTTCAATGGCGCAATGGCCCAGCGCGAGTAGCAAATCTAACAATAGCTGTAGCAAAGCTAACAATAGCTGAGCTAACAGCAGCCGAGTTAGCACCTTGGAAGGCAGCGCGCCCAATATGTGCTTCAAAAACCGAGCAGCCTAATCATTAGGCGCACTTTAGAGTCCCAAATTTTCCCCTAAGCACAAAGCTGCCTTGTAAGGTGACTACGCTCATTACATGGACAAAGTACCACTCGCGACCATAAATCCTTTAATTCAATAATCTGTTTGGAGTACATGTTAGCACACCCTGCTGGACAAAGTGAGAGTTGTCTATGCTTGAAATTGACCGTGACTATACATTATGTGACTATGGAGTTTGGGTGATGGTGTAGGAGAAAGCTGGACAAAAGGGCAGCTGTCCACAATGTTGGAGTCTGTCTTATCATTTATGTTATTGCAAGCAAGAAACGTCCCAGGTTTAAACAACAGACTGCAAAAAGCCCAAAGTATAACAGCACATCTCTTTAAAGTGCCATGCAAATCTCTCTAAACAGCTATGGGATTGTGGGTCTGAGTGGCTCCCAGAATCCATTGCTTGGAATTAGCTAAGGCTGAGTGGCTTTTGTGTTGTTTTTATTTCTTTTGGGTATATTGATGGCATGAGAGATACATGTTTTGTGTTAATCTTATTTCTTTGTTTCATTGTTTGCTTGTATGCTGAGTTTTTTTTTATTTGAAACCGTGACTCTAAGGAGTGTCGTGATCAGTGAAGTCCCTCCCCTGACGTTGTTAAGCAGACAACTGTCATTATACCTATAATTGTGCAGAATCATTGTTAATGACAGTGGTTGTCAATGGTGCCATGGTATCTGTCATTGAAATGGAGCAATTGCTTATGTTATTGAGGTAAAGTGAGTCACATACAACCGGCTGTGACAGTGTGAGCACCCGAGCTATTGCTATCCTAACAGCAGCCGAGCTAACGGCTTGCCCAGTATATGCTTCAAAGACCGAAATAGCACCCTCAACAGGTGTTGCGCCCTTTGAGGCAGCGCATCCTATGACTGTGAAAATACGGTAATAAAAATTGGTCCATCCTTATTTTATAAAGTAAAAATATACAGTAGTTTTTTTTTGATGAGCTATTAGGTTTTTTTTTAAGAGGAGAATTTTATCTATGCCTCCATAAAAGGCTTCTTTCCCTCTACTGCACAATTTTTGTCTCATTCTTATCCTGTTTGATTGCGCAAATAAAAGCAGGTAAGCACTGTCCAAATTTGTGTTTTCTCAGGCAGTCAAACCTGCCTCAGCTTTCTTCTCTTATATACCAGGGCGCAACACCTGTTGAGGGCGCTATTTCTGTCTTTGAAGCATGCACTGGGCGCGCCGCCACACAAGGAGGTAGCTCCGCTGCGGTTAGCATGGCAATAGCTCGGCCACTCACGCTGACAAAGTCAATTGCATCTCACTTTACCTCAATACCATAGGCAATCCCCCCATCTCAATGACAGATGTTATCTCACAACTGACAATCAGAGTCATTAACAATGACTCTGCCCATAAGGGGTATTGGCAAGAGTCTACTAGACAACGACAGGGGAGGAACTTCACTGGTCACCACACTCCTTAGAGTCACGGTTTCAAATCAAAAAAAAAAAAAAAACTCAGCATAGAAGCAAACAAGGAAACAAAGAAATAAGATTAACACAAAACATGTATCTCTCCTGCCATCAATATACCCAAAAGAAATAAAAGTAACACAAAATGATTATAGCAATGGCTTCTTGAGAGCCACTCAGCCAGCCGTGACTATACATTACGCGAATATGGTGTTTGGGTGATGGTGTAGGAGAAAGCTGGACAAAAGGGCAGCTGTCCACAATGTTGTAGTCTGTCTTATCATTTGTTATTGCAAGCAAGAAACGTCCCAGGTTGAGACAACAGACAAAAAGCCCAAAGCATAACAGCACATCTCTCTAAACAGCCATGTGATTGGCTGAGTCTGAGTGGCTCCCAAGAAGCCATTGCTATAATCATTTTGTGTTACTTTTATTTCTTTTGGGTATATTGATGGCATGAGAGATACATGTTTTGTGTTAATCTTATGTCTTTGTTTCCTTGTTTGCTTCTATGCTGAGTTTTTTTTTTTTTTTATTTGAAACCGTGACTCTAAGGAGTGTGATGACCAGTGAAGTCCCTCCCCTAACGTTGACTATTGGCAAGACACTTGTTATTGATTCCAGTTGTTGTCAGTGACAGCGATTGCCGATGGTTTTATGGTAACTGTCAAAAAAATGGTGCAATTTCAATAGCGCAAAGGCCCAGCGCGAGTAGCTAAGCTAACAATAGCTAAGCTAATAGCAGCCGAGCTAGCGCCTTGGAAGGCAGCGCGCCCAGTATGTGCTTCAAAGACAGAAAATAGCACTCTCAACAGGTGTTGCGCCGTAAAAATACGGTAATCTAAACTTAAATTAATACAAATTGGTCCATCTTTATTTTATGTGGTAAAAATATACAGTAGTTTTTTTTGATGAGCTATTAGGGTTTTTTTTAAGAGGAGAATTTTATCTATGCCTCCATAAAAGGCTTCTTTCCCTCTACTGCACAATTTTTGTCTCAGTCTTATCCTGTTTGATTGTGCAAATAAAAGCAGGTAAGCACTGTCCAAATTTGTGTTTGCTCAGGCAGTCAAAGCCTGCCTCAGCGTTCTTCTCTTATATAATTCAAAATGAACTACCCACAACAGTTTCTATTCATAGAAATTGTGGTTAATTGATTGTTGTGGAAGGAGATAACACACTCGAACATGAGTCCATGAAAAATATAGCTTTATTTCACTTCTTTGCTCAAAAAGTGAAGACATTTTTTGGCGAAAAGAATTGCACAACTTTAGATCCATCCTTTTTTCATGATCATTTTAGATGGCATAGAGCATTCCAACTGTTCAACATGTTGCCGAGCTGCATTGTGCAATCAGGACTGCAGCATATGAGCAAATAGTTGCTGAGTGTCAGAATTACACAGTCGGCCATCTGTAGGACACACGCACACATCTGTTCTTCCACAGAAATATCTAAACCCAATGTTTTTGGTTTTTACTCAACAAAGTAAAATGTTGCGGCAGGAATTTTAGCGTTTTCTGACGAAAAACAGTGTGTGTCAATCTGGATGAGATGTGTGATAGCCAGTTTTATCAGCGAGTGCTGTACAGGTCTTCATCCTCAGGACTGGACTGGCTGAAGTCCAAGAGTGCAGGATCTGGTGTAAAAGTGGCACCTCCTGGTGGCCAACAAGACAAATGCAATGACAAACAAAGAAGAATACATTGTGAGTTCAGAACATTTTACCGGAAGGCTAAAGTGCCAGTCACATAACTTGCTACCCATCTTTAAAATTAATCGTAAAACCTATTTATTCCTTGGCTTTTGACTCAGCAGCGTGCGACTTGGTTTTGGTTTTACTGTTTTTGTACTTTTCACTGTCTTCATTATTAGTTTGTTTTATTGTTTGTTGTTATTTTTGCTCAATGTACAGCACTCATAAAATGGTTGTTATACGTTGTTTAAAGTGTTTTATAAATAAAATACTGGTGACTTGAGTGCTATACTGCGTGGGTTTCAAAAATGAGAGGACAGTGTACACTCACATACTCACTGTTCATCTATTCTCAGTTTTTAATATTTTTTGTTGTAGTCAGCATGATTTTTAATGGGAAATGGTAATTTTCTAAAGAGATTATTTGGGGAGTTAAATAAAATCCCGCCATACCATTTATAATTGCTGTGAATTATAAGTACAGTAGTTTATGTCGTTAGGTTCTCCGACATTTTTTTTCTCCAAGTGGTTTTTATGCGTCATTAAAAAAGTTAACATTTTATTCAATGGAGAATTAGTAGAATAATCAATTCTAAAATTATTCACTAGGAACATCCTGAATATTAATATCTCTTCAGTTCCAGGCGTTCCCAAAAAGTGTTCTGCTTTTCTTTCAGAAAGATGCAAATGAAACTTTGTTAAAATGAACGAAAGAATACTAGATTCTGGAATTGCACCTGGTTGAGGCTAAAAGAAAACCATTGAAAGAATGTTTTAAAAATTGAGAGAAGTTTATGAAAGAATCAGACGTTCATAAAGTAAAGGCCGCACCAGCGGCAACAGCAACAATAAAAGCCGCTCCAGCGGCAACAGCAACACCAGCGGCAACAGCAACAGTAAAAGCGGCAACAACAGCAACAGTTATAGCAACATCAGCGCATTAGCAATGACGGCAGCAGCGGAAGCAGCAGCGGCAGCATCAGCAACAGCAGCAGCAACCGCAAATTCAGCTGCGACAGCAGTGCCAGCGGCGACAGCAATGCCAGCAACGCCAGCAGTATCAGCATTCCCACGAACGTCGCCAGCGACATCAGCACCGTCATGGCCGCCAGTGTAGCCAGCACGGTCAGCGCCGCTATTAACGCCAGAAGCAGCAACAGGTCCATTATGCCAGAGTTGTCAACCCAGAACAGAGACAAGTGAGGAGCGGTCTGTCAGGAGTCACTGTGTAAGTCTTTAGCTTCACACAGGGTGACAAAGCAGCAGTCTACTCGATAACGTCAGGGGAGGGACTTTACTGGTCACCACACTTCTTAGAGTCACGGTTTCAAATAAAAAAAAAAAACTCAGTTTATAAGCAAACAATGAAACAAAGAAATGAGATTAACACAAAACATGTATCTCTCATGCCATCAATATGCCGAAAAGAAATAAAAATAACACAAAAAGATTATAGCAATGGCTTCTTGGGAGCCACTCAGCCTTAGCTAAACAGCAATGGCGTATGGGAGAAACTAAGACTCAGCCAATCACATGGCTGTTTGGAGAGATGTGCTGTTGTGCGTTGGGCTTTTGGTCTGTTGTCTAAACCTGGGACGTTTCTTGCTTGCAATAACATAAATGATAAGACAGACTACAACATTGTGGACAGCTGCCCTTTTGTCCAGCTTTCTCCTACACCATCACCCAAACACCATAGTAACTTAATGTATAAGTCACGGTCAATTAGCAGCATAGATGACTCAGGCTTTGTCCAGCAGGCTATGCTAACATGCACTCTGAAGAGCCCAATGAGTAAAAGGGTTGATGGTCGCGAGTGATGCTTAGTAGATATAATGGGCGTGTCGCTTTACAAGGTGCTTTACAAGGCGCGTTTTGGGAGAAGATTCGGGACTTTAAAGAGCGCCTATGGGCCGGAAAATACGGCACATTTTATTTAACAGTGAAGACAACTTGCAATTTTAATAATTTAGCACGTGACATGAAGATGGTCTTTGCGGGCCGTATGAAATGTGGCAGACCGGTTCAAGTTCAAGTTTGACACCTATGCTATATAGGTTGTTTTAATTGATTTTTGTGAATATTTTGGACAATTTATTTAATTCTCTCCTTAATGACGACCCAAGACTTAAAAATGGCAACAGAGTCTACACAGTCAGGCAGAGGAGACATGTTGGGCATCCTTACATCTATTATCTGTACCGATTCTCCTACAAGGGTCGCGGGGGTGATGGAGCCTATCCCAGCTATCTCGGGCAGTTGGTGGGGGACACCCTGAACTAGTTGCTAACCAATTGCAGGGCACACATAGACGAAACACCATCCACAGAATCAAACCCATGACTGAGGCCAACGTGCTAACCAGTCAACATCCGTGCCGCCGCATGTTGGGCAAACAATCCACAATTAACACATTAAGTTATAGTCAAACATCTCTTTTATATAATCTGTTGGCTAGTCTGACTTTTGTATTATGCTTACGGCACTTGTTTACACAATTGTGTATCTAAAGCAACAATGCTGGCTTCTGCTCTCCGACACCTATTTCGGGATGCAAAAGTACTTTTATTGCTTTCAATTTAAGCGTTGCCATGAAGCTAAATCGACTTAAGTGGGAAAATGTGTGTATCAAAATGTATCAGATTGCTGAACCATTTCTAAAATTATGTGACAATGCTTGCTAAAGATTATGCTGAATTGTTGAAGAGCGGATGTGCTTCATAAAATTATGGTGGTGGGTTTAAGTGTGATAAATGCTATGGGGCAAAGCAAGACGCCGTTTTATAAAAAGCCATAATTCCAAGAAAACAGTTCAGACAACCTGGGGCAAAACCTCCCTTGAAGAAATATAATTTGCAGCCACATAGGTCAAGAGCAGTGTCGACGACCCGTTTAATCACTCAGTTCTATGAAAGAAACTACTTAATTTTTTCTACAGACTATTTTAGACTAATAAAATCCTAACTTCACATCTCATTCCTGGGTAGTCAAAACAGCTAATCATGTATACAATGGTTTTACAGATAACTGGCATTCCACAAGACTCTGTACTATGGCCACTTACTTTTATTTAGCAAGTGTATTAAAGACATGATCTCTCCCAGATGATAGTTATTCTGGAGCATCGGATGACATCAGGGGAGGTTGCAACTAAACTAACTGATGCAATTCGGGAAATTACATCTTGGCTGAATCAATGCTGTTTACAGTCAAACCTTATTGAACTCTGTTCTTTTCCCAAAACAATTCATTTACAAATCCAGACATCTTTGTCTGTGGGGTGAAGGTACAAAGCGTTACAGAAGACCAATACTTGGGTATCAACGTGGACACAAATCTCAGCTTTAGAGCACTCAAAGTTTGCAAGAAAATAAAGTTCACTTTCAAATTTGCATATTAGAGACACACTGTCAACAGCAGCAATAAACTTTTTTTTTTTTTTTTTATCATTGAGTGCCACATCTCATCCTGTATGTTAAGCTTGTCCAATGCACAGACCACAGTACTGAAGCCACTGGAGTCACTTCATAAAATTAATTACATTGTTCCGCTCCTCTTCCACTATCCAATTTTGGAAAATTCTAATCAGCTACCAGAGGTGCTGATAAAGAGATGATACAATTCCATTTTCAAGAACATCATCCAGTCCAGCAGTATTCTCATTCAGAGCATCACAACAATATAATACAGCCCCACAATCAACCAGTTTCCATCATATCAAGTTTAACGTAAAGGTCTGGCTTGTTTATGCTCAACTAGGTAACCACTAGCAAGACTACTATGAATAGCAGTTCTGTTTCATTGTTTGTATTTGGTATTAATTTAGCCTTTTATTGTATTTATTAATGCTTTTTGATGATGCCTGATGCTCTGTCTATTATTTATTTGTACTATCGTGTTTATCATAAGGCAAGTTGACTGAAGTTGAAAACTAGCTCTAAGCTAATTCGGGTGCATTTACATTTGTTAGGTAATGAATATATTGCCACTTTTTAAAAATGGACAAACTTAAATGAGAAGCAAATTTTGTGTAAAAATGTAAATACAACCGTAAAATGGTCAACTATCTGGATCTGGCCTGACACCTGGTGGGTTCCAACCCCATCCATCTTGAACTCCGGCAAGGCACGCGTGAAAGAACCTCGGCAAAGATGTAGCCTTCGCATACATTTTTAGCGATGGGTTGGTGAGGGCTTGCCACCGTTCACTTGCTCTGTCAATGGGACTCAACTTGTCGAGAGTTTCATGAGTGTATTGCTCAAATATATTTCTATAGCAGTAGATGTGCTTGTGGAGTCCTAGACCTTCAAATGGTTTGTGGTGGAATAGAATTGTCAGGGAACTGCCCGTCACAGCAGCACATTTTTATATTGTAATTTTGAGCAATGTCAGTTTTATCCAATGCTGAATCGCTTCCAGGCTTGGGTCTTTCTATTAAATTACTTGCCAAGATGGGAGACTTGTCCATATTTGAGAGAGAAAAAAATAAAAATAAATGTTTGCTAAGCTGCTGCTACAGAGCCACGTGACTTAAACCATGCACGCGGATTCACCGAATGAGGATTTCACTTCCTCGTAATTTGTAGCCAATCAATGGCCCCGAGACAGTATTAACACTCAATGTCGAGGGCGATGTTTATCACCCACCCCAAATGGTTTATAAACAAAAAGGTCAATGTGACCCTTCAAGTCAATATGAAAAATAAAGGACAAAATGTTGAGCATTTTATTTGACTGTGGACCTACAAGGGTCTGTTGGATGGCCTCCGAGGCAGCACTGGCCATTTTCTGGGTTTCTTTAGCGTCTTTGATTTTTTTCTCCAATGTCAGGCAGAAGCTGCTTCAGTTCTTCCATCTCAGCTGTAGCCTCCTTTGTCCCTTCGGTGCCATCTGCTGCATCTACCAAGTTCTGCAACATAGCTAGACAAAGACTAGGGTCAGCCCTTCAACTATATTGTGTTCAACTCCAGGTCTATTATATAGCCTTTACATATTAAATCTTTACTTTGGCGCGTGAGGGGGGGGGGTGTAGTATAAAACTAACAAAGAAATTAGTCTTACCCAGGCGGCTCTCAATCACTTGTAAGGAGCTGTTGTAGTAATGAATGGCCTGGCTGTACTGATCCATGTCGCACAGGGTTGTGGCAACATGGTAATGGGTCTCAGCCAGCAGACGACTGTGAGGAGGAAGATGTTTGAGCTGCAGAGCCAAACATTCCTGGAAGTCTTCTAGTGCTTGAGGATAGTTGCCTTTGGAACAAAGCACAAGAGTTACTGCTAACACGTTCTAAACACTGCAACACATTTCTCATTTAGAACTCAGAATACAACTTCAAGGTCCAATTTAACAGTTTCTAAAAGTAATTGAGCATGCTTCACACGTTCAACGCTGTTGCAATGTAAAACATTCAGAATCACAAGACCAAACTTCTGCTATGTAATACGCTTGCAACACTGCAATAATTTAAAAACAAAAACAAAAAAAAAAGGAAAAGAAAAATGAGTGTTTTCTGTGCCAGAGTTGTATATAAGATTAGTTCGGCTTGTTTTCCTTGGAATTACATTTACAATGCTTTTGACAATGTATAAGGGCACGCAACTTGGGCCGTACTGACTTTATTGCAGACTGCTTGACCAAGAATGTCAAACATCTGGTAGGTTCACAACCATGTAAAATTCTATCAAACTGAGGTGCTCAGCCATTAGTGGGGAGATATTGATGATTGTCTAATCCATCTTAAATATTTAACACACAGAACAACGCAGTCAAAACAGAAGAACCGTGCGGAGATTAGTGACATTTCACGAGGCTGAAGAAAAAAAATTAAATAAATAGTATGTGGTGCTTTAAAACATTTCCCCCTCCCACCAAATAGCAGGGCCGTAGATGGAGAATCAACAACTTCTCTTATTCTCCAATTAAGTCATGCTGCTGTGTGTGCAGTGGTCAAAGCATTCTAAGATACCTCATCTAAATTAAAGCATTTCCAAAGAAGTACAGCTTTGGTTCTCCTTCACAATAAGATATTACAAGGCACGGTGACTTTTACATGACTTTTAGGTCAGTGGTAAACACTTTCTGATCCTAACCCGGAGCAGGTTTCATCCCTGAATAGGATGAACGCCATTGGTGACAAAAGTTATTATGTAATAAATCTCAGTGTATGTATGTCATGTTGTCAAGGCTAATTTATAACCAGAGCCGTACCGATATTCTGCAGCGTGCTACTTTAGGCATTTTTAGTTTTTTTTCTGCATACTCTCATGCAGCTGTGGTCAAAAATTGCTGCCTCTCCATTTAGTAGGTTTTTACCAAGAACATGATGGTCAAGTTTTACATGGCGGGGAAAACAAAAAGCCTAAAGAATCTAGTTGTATTTGTGTAAATGGTAGTGACCCTTGCCTGGGACTAAAAACACTTCTTAAACTTTTCTTAAAATGTGAGAGGTCTTCCAAGGGTATTTTCACAAATTTGAAAGTTCTCAGATGTACAGGGAGCATCAGGTATGCTCCTACCCCAGGCTGACCACAGACAGATCAGGTACGCATGGTCTGTCAAGTATGACAACTTGCAGTATGTCAAATGTAGTTGGCTTAAAAAAAATAAATAAAAAAAAAAACTGCTATCTGGCACATAATGAGGTGCTGCGGCCGGTGATAAACTTAACTAGTTTACACTGAGTTTTGATGTATGGGCATTGGATTATACAAACTAGATTGAGAAAACAATTGTCTTCCGAGCATTCTGGGAGTGTCGTCTGTAAACTCACGATTAACAAAACAGACATAGGCCAACAGCTGACGGAGGAAATATCACCTCACTATAAGCGAAAGTATGTCTCCATTAAAGTGCATATGCACAGTATTACCATCACTAGTAAAACAATATATAAATTACTAAATTTGGTGGACCTTCCGAAAACTGTAGAATAGCATTTCACATTCTATATTTCAATTGAAATAGGTGAATCACCTTCAATGAACTACTGTTGCTCTTTAGATTCTATATACCCAAAACAAATTACCCAACATCAGTAAAAGCACCTTCAATAACAGCTTCCGAAGCACCTACAGTTAGTGGTACAGTGGAACCTCGGTTCTCGACCATAATCCGTTCCAGAACCCTGTTCGAAAAGCGAATTGTTCGAACACCGAAACCATTCCTTTGCAGCTTGCACTGACTTTCTTTGGAGGCATGATGAGGGGCTAAAACACTTCGTACACCTATATAAAACGCGAGAGCAAAACGCAGCACGTCCGCACGCGACAACAGTTGGTCACGAAGAGAGAAAGAGAGCGATCTACACCCGTACGCCGCTCAGCATCCCACCCTCGCGTACGCACTCACGCGTCATACCGGCGTTCGAACTCCGGTGTTTGTTGGAACTGCGAAGCAAGACTTTCTCTATTTTTTTGTTCGGACTCCGATTTGTTCGAACTCAGAGTCGTTCGAGAACCGAGGTTCCACTGTACTTATGTGCTCGAGTAGAGGTCAGCCACTCACAATTATCATATCATATCATATAGTGAAGGGTCCACTCACTCATGCATCTAAGGGTTAATAAAATTTCAAGAAGTTAAAGCATCACACACTTTTACAAATCTTAATTTAACCAGGGTACCGTATTTTTTAGGATGCGCCGCCCTGTGCAACACGTGTTGAGGGTGCCATTTCTGTCTTTGAAGCACACACTGGGCGCGCCACCTTGTAGCTAGGCTGCTATTAGCACAGCAATAGCTCAGCTGCTAATGCTGACTCAGCTGATGGCAACTCGCTTTGCCTCAATACCATAAGCAATTGCCTAATTCCAATGACCGATGCCATGACACTATCAACAATCACTGTCATTAGCAATGACTCTAACCATTAAAAGGTCTCTTGGCAATAGTCTGCTAGACAACGTCAGGGGAGGGACTTCACTGGTCACCACACTCCTTAGAGTCACGGTTTCAAATCAAAACAAAAGAATAACTCAGCATACAAGCAAACAATGAAAAAAAAGAAATAAGATTAACACAAAACATGTATCTCTCATGCCATCAATATACCCAAAAGAAATAAAAATAACACAAAATGATTATAGCAATGGCTTCTTGGGAGCCACTCAGCCTAGCCAATTCCAGCATTGGCTTCTGGGAGCCACTCAGACTCAGCCAATCACATGGCTGTTTAGAGAGATGTGCTGTTATGCTTTGGGCTTTTTGTCTGTTGTCTAAACCTGGGACGTTTCTTGCTGGCAATAACATAAATGATAAGACAGACTACAACATTGTGGACAGCTGCCCTTTGACCAAGTTTCTCCTACACCTTCACCCAAACACCATAGTCACATAATGTATAGTCACGGTCAATTTGAAGCATAGATGACTCACACTTTGTCCAGCAGGGTGTGCTAACATGCACTCCAAACAACCCAATGAGTAAATGGGTAGATGGTCGCTAGTGGTACTTTGTCCATATAATGGGCGCAGTCGCTTTGATTGTTTAGGCGAAGATTTGCGACTTTAACGAGCGCTCTATGGGCCGGAAACGGAAAATACGGTAAATAAAAAAACAATATCACATGGTTTATCTCTCGACAAAGTAAAGTAAAAGTAAAATAAATTGTACACACTTTGTGTATTTTATGCTGTCACTATCGGTGTAACAAGAATAAAAATGAATCTAAGTGTAACATGAACGACAAAAAAAAATGTCCCTTGACAGAGGGCGCATAAAGTGGCACGAGCTGCAACATCGGTGAAAATGCCATAACCCCCCCCACCACAACCATCACCACACAAACCAAAGTGTCGTCATTACGCGTAATTGAAAAGTATGTGTGTGTAATATACCAAGGCAAATGACACTCTGCCTACTGTGTCTCATTGTCCTGTGTGTTGCCTTGAGATTTCCGAGCTCTAACTGCCCTCTTCGCACCTCGCTCACGAGCTCCCGTGAACCACTTGGACAGGGTCGCCTGTGTCCTTCTCGTTGATGTCCTTTGTGGCTCCATTCCTTTTCAGTGCTCCTAAAACAAAAAAGACAAGAAGCCAACTTAGTAAAGCTATTTCATGATTGTGAAACCTTATGGGACATACTGAAATGTCTTCACCACACTCCCTTCAAAAAAAAATATATGAGTGTGGCTCCGGAGCAACACTTTAAGACCAAAAGGGGACCCTCGTAGTCTACAGGTGTAGCAGACATATGACCCGATGCAGTCCGGTTGGGTTGGTGCAGTGAGTGTTTAATAAATAAAAAGTTAATGAATCAATTTTAAAAAATGGTGTTTACTGAATGCAATAAAGGGAAGTGTAGTTAATGTGGCAATTAGCAGGTGTGGAGAAGCTTCATTCATTTTTTTTTAGCTTCACTGGTTATATCATTTGTTCTTATTTTATTAGTTCCACTTTATTCTTCCATTTATTCCAATTTAATTTAAATAATGTCAAATAAATGGTACGTGACCATGGGTGGATAGCAGAGAAAGCCCCCCCATGTTATTGGTGTATATATTGGTGGTACTGGGCTGGTATAATATTAGTGCCCCCATGTGGTCCGAATGTGTAGCTACGGAGCCACACACAAGTCTCCTGACATGCATTTGCAAATCAGCACACGCATGGTTAATGGGCCCAAATATGTGGCACACCGCTTGTGTAAATGCTAAATGTGTGACTACGGTAAATGCTTTCTATCCTTGGGAAGTGCTTCTGATGATTCTATAATTTTACCGGTGCACAGATGACAAGAAAATTATAAAGAAAAAAAAATGTTGAATTTAATGAAGAATTATAGATTATACGTAGTTAGGGTACAGTATATAATCTTGTGAGTAATGTGCTTAACAGCAGATCTCAAAATAAAGTCTCTCCATTGGCTGTGTATGAGTGGCTGTTAAAGTGTGTGCGTGTGTTTATGTATATGCGTGGGTGTGCGCATGTGAGATTGGTGCTGATGTTACCTTTGCGTGCCAAGAACATGCCAAGGAGGCCAGCCATGGTGATGGTGCCAAACCTGGGTAGGAAACCCGGTGGAGGATCTTTCAAGTAATAGTACACATCTAAAACAAAATGGAACAGTAAATGAGCTGTCTCTCACTTTTCAACTGTAATTTTCATGACACTGACATATTTAATTTGAACTGTGTCAGCAGTATTGATTACCAATTTGTAAGTTATTGTTTTTACTCACGTTGGTTGGTTGGTTTGATTATGGTTTAGTTAGAAGGACTAAGCACAAAACACGCAACTGACTTGCATGAAGCTTAATGGAAAGATGCCCAGTGCGCCAAGCAATAGATCAATAAATGCATAGGCACATTTGAATAAATCTGTTGATACAGGAATATTAAACACGTCAATGTTTAATCAATGGAATTATGTCAATTAACTGAAAATGTCTAATCGCTCCAATCAAAGATGATCCAATAGCAGTTTCGCAGTGCATGCAGGTCCGTGTGCAGACTTGCACGGCTTAATCTCAACTTTGATGATAGACCATTAAAACAACTACAACTGTAACAACGTGCTTTACAGAGAGTGAACATAAATAGAATAGAAAATCTTCATTGTCATTGCCTGGGGAAGATATAATTAAATTGAGGTTATGGAAACATACAACGATGTAACAAATTCATATAATTTACTTTTTTTTTAATATCTTTACAGATTCTTGGAAGACTGTTAGCTGTCTCACTCCCAAGTACTCTTGCGCAGAGCGCATGTTGGGCTTTTGACATATGGCTCGAATGTGTACGGATGAGAGTTCATAGGGCAGATGGATTGCATACATATCTGATTTATGTCACAAACAAAAGATGACGGAGTTAAAAAAAATAGTACTGCTCACAATGCATAAAAACAAAAAAAAAAATCAGATAACTGTCACAAATGGGCCTAAAAAAAGTCCAAATTGACCTGAAGTGCGATCATAGGCTGAGAAACATCTCTCAGAATGACGCGATGATTAGTGTTCTACACCAATACAACAACAATTCTGAACCTGTTGTAAAATGAACACCTCTGTCTCTGGTGTCACTCAAAGCTGAGGACGATTATTACGTTTAAATGTGCTCATTTCTGTCCTCAGGGTACTTCACATTTACTTATCAGAAAATCGGATGGGGATGAGGGCCACTGAATATGTTCCAAAATTAATGTGCAATTTCTGGATCTCAAAAGGGGGCGGGGCACTCAAACATTGACAGGCCATGACACATACACGTCACAGATTCAAGAGAGATCTGAGTACCTTCACCACATTAACAAAGGGTAGTAGGCCTTGTCTTGCAGTTGTGAGGCCACCCTCGATCAGCCCTGGACGATCAGAAGCAAGCTGGACCTGAGCAGACTTTGTCACTGGGGAGTAGATGTTCAGCTAAAGGACAAAAGGATATAATGTTATTACGATGCAACTGTGACATACAAGGCAAAGTGTGGATTGGCCTCCTTCAAAAGAGATGGGGGGTACCTTCTCTCGAGTAATGAGGCCTTCAGCAGGCATTTCACTAATGGTGTACACTCTAATGGAGGCTATACCCAGCACTGCCGGGATGGCCACCATAGCCACCTAGGAAAATAACATGCAAAACATTTAAAACTTTTCAAACAAATAGTGTACTATAAATTTATTAAAACCATCAAACATCATACACATAATATTTCCACAAGTGCCAACACATTATCAGTACCCAAAATTAATATATTTAAATTGCATGTCAATTTTTTTTTCTGTTACTTTGCACCAACAAGTATCAGATTTTTTGTAGGTGTTTTGAAACACTAGTACCAAAGAACGGTAACCCATTGGTCTCGACCCACCTGACCGCAGCCCGGTATTTGGTACCCAGCCGCAAAGATAGATCGAAGAAAAAAAAAAAAAAGCATATATCCCGGCTCCAAATAAGCGGATTTGTATCGTAACCGGCGAGTCAAAATTGGCATTTTGCGTCTCATTTTAAATTCATAGCAAAAGTGCTAACTAGTGTACATGTGCACAATGCACAGCTGGCAAATGTTACGGCAATCACTGAACCCTAACTTGTTACACCCATAACACTGACTGTTCCTGATGCAGTTGTCTCTCTGCTCTTTAAAATCCTAAAATTTGGCACTGAGTGGGGGGACTCGGAATGCGGGGTCCTTCAAAACTGATCAGGGAGCCCCGGTCTTGCGTGAGGCTGGCTCTCCTCCAAACTGTAGCTAGCACATTACCGCAACGTTTGTATGACGTGTCAATGTCCAATGCGTCGTTCAATTCACACTGGTTCGCTCAGCTACTAGCTGCCTTCTTCATAAATGCACTAGCCGCTCAACAAAATTTGCTTATGACAGCTCGTAATTTAGGCCACTTTGTCCTGCTTCCTGATGCAATTATCTAACAGCTGAACTCAGCCTACTAATATTTACCACCAGAGATTTTTAATATTGATATTTATATTAAATACGACAAAAAAGTGTGAAATTGAGAAAATTCTTCTAGTTCTTGTGCTAATTAAAGCTTTAGTAAGTTTGCACAAAAATATGTTAATGCCCATTTTAATGTGATGCCTTCAGTTATTGACAAGAATTGAGTCAGCGTGCATAATGTTAAAAGTTTGAATGTAAAACACTGAACATTAAGATCGCCAACTGTTTGTGTGCCGTTTGAAGCGAAAAGAAAAAGATCAGGTAACAATTTTATGACCAATTTATGCAGAAATCCATTCTAAACTCTCACGCACACACACGACCATCCTTACCTTGCAGAACAGCGACGTGATGTGTTTTTATAGATCCTACTCAGTATTATTTTCCATCGTACTAACTATTCTCTTATTTATCTAATTTATATATTTAACTGAATTATTGTTGTATTGCACCGGAGAGGGGAGCTCTCTAATCTCGTTGCACACTTGAGTACAATGACAATAAAGGGATTTCTGATTCTGATTCTAAAATCTAATCGATGTACTTTATACAAAAAAGACCTACATACGGTAGTTACTGTTGTCGTTATTAACGCTGGCACTCTTTTACTCAATTGAAAACTACCTGTAACTACTCCTGGCATGCAGCCTTTTTTATTTTCGAAATAGCAAGGCTGGTGCGTCTGAACTTGAAGATTAACACGCTCTACAGTAGAGGGCGAAATTCTGTCAGCAACTTCATTTAGCTCGGCATTCCCACATGCTGAATGCCTGAGTACAAATAGTATCGGAAAGTCAACAACACCGGAAGATTATCATAAAATGCTCGACGAAGATTCACCTTGGCCGCCATGACACCAATCCACCTTCTTCTTTACTGGACAGCTACACTCTGCAGTTTCGACTTCTCCAAACTAAGCTACTGCCATCTACAGTAAAAGAATAGCACTGCACGTCATTGTAATCTCTCTCTGTCGCTCTCTCTCTGACACTATTACTTTTTTGGATGCATCCATAGGTTTTATTTAGTCACGTTTGTGTTTTTGTAAATGAACATTACTTTGGTCATTTTCAATGTAATGCAAATATACCATTGGATAACATTTGAACGGTGGAATGGGAGGGTTGTTACTACTAGCATGAATTTGCAACATAGAGTATAGGTAATCTAGTAAAATTAGGTGTAGAAAAACGGTTGCACTTTCTCAAATTAAGTGCAATATTGAATGATCGAATGTGGCCCGTTTTTCAGTAATTCCAACAAGACTGAGGCATATAAGCAAAAGCAAGCTCATAGTGCAGAGGATTCAGTTTATTGGAGTCAAAGTTTAACAACTTACAATCTGTATTTTTTTGTAATATATATGCATATATATGAAACAAAAAAGGCTACTTTAGGAAGAATAAATGTACTTGTCTGTTTTTTTTAATATCATCTTTAGTCCGTTTATTGTACAGAATTAAAGTAAGTTAATATCATCCTTGAAAAAGAGCAATATGTTCCTTTTTTATGTCGCAGTGCAACTTACATCTTACACACCTGTGCAATGTACCATGAGGTGTACACCCCTGAAAGGACACACAGTGAATCTCCCTTTTCGGCCTGGTTCTGCAGGTCTACACACACAAAGATGAGGGGGTGATAACACAGTCTGTGGCCACAAATCAGAACTTGTCTTCTGTATGTCTACAGTCAAGTAGTTGTATCGCTGAGTAGCAGGTGGGGGGAAAAACGAGAACAAACTAAACAATGATAAGACATCTGCAGACCAAGACTGCATTCCCATTCGTCTACAGCTATGTGTATGTAGGAAGTCCGGTATAGACTGACGATGTTGCCAAAGAGAGGGTTGGGAGGCACAAGGAAAGTGCTTGCATCATTTAGTTTCATTGTGGTACTCTCAAATAAACCATTCAAAAAACACAACTTTATATTGGGGGTGTGTTTGATATTTCACAAGCGTGTAAGATGATGATACAAACAAAAGCTATTCGAAAAGAATGACAGTAGAAGGTGAAGCATACCTAAATATAGTGCTTGATGCAGTAGGTGCTACACGATTGAGAGTTGTTCACTCCAGGGGCACTGTTGAGTCCTTAGCCCGATGTAGGGCAGACATAACTAATATATTGAAAAACTGAGTGTGAACAAGCTTTTCTTGTGACAGTAAGTTTGTAACTTCGGCTCACTCTGAGGTGCATAAACTAAATTCTTTTCACTTCCTATTAGGATGCGTGGGAATGCATCCTATGCTGATTTTATAGACTGTCCACCCCCAACTTCCAGTTGCTCTGCAGTGCATGTCTTAACACAGGAAATCCTCGAATCTCAAAACACAAAAGTCAAAATCATACTTCAATGGTACTCTTGTGTGTATCATGCGCTACAAGTCAATCAGTCCTGCAAATATACGGAGTAGTATATAAGAATTGATAAAAATGATCCACATTATTTTACCCTGTCCAACTAAATCAGTCCCAGGCCTTTTCATGCAATGCCAAACCAGGAGAATGTCTATGGGTCAATCTTAATGTTTCTGTTCACCAAAAAAAATCTAATAAAAGTCACTCTAATTGATGTCAGGGTTGCTCTGAGTTCAACTGCATCGACAGCAACAGTGTTAAGAGGGATACAACGCAAAACCTTGGCATAGAATACGTCATACTTTACATTATATTCATGACACAAAACGTAAATATAGTTATATATTTGTCTATGCTTAAATATATTAGTCAACTGTACATAAATCTTCAGAAAATGAGATGCCTTTACCTGATATTTTGAACAGCAATGGTAGAGGCCAATAAGACAGACCCTGCGATGTTGCCAATAAGATGAAAATACATAGAAAGTGCATTCTTTGCAGTGACTGACTCCTTTAAAAATGACGCTTGCCATCACAGTTTAACGAAACAAAAATGTGCACACTTTCAAATACATACTCTCAGTGTTCTCTCCAAAAGCAAATCACAGTGGTAGTGGAACACAAACATTTACATTAGTATACACAGTAGCATACACATATACACAATCTCAGAAAGAGAAGAAACAAACAAATTAAAAATGGAAGGAGAAGCTGATGGAGAACAGAGATAGTGTTGCTGAGAAACTAAAAATTAAACAGTAGATTTGCACACAAACAGAGGAGCTAAACTTCTTGTGCAGATAAACATTTTCACAGTTTGAAATTGTGTGTATAGAAAATGGTTCCTGTTTGACTGTAGCAGTTGTTTTCATTGGTAAAGAGACAGCATTAATGGCAACCTTTCACAGTCTTTATACAAAAGTCACTGCGCTTACTTTTCCCACACTGCCCTGTCAGATCAACTTGGAATAATAGCGCTATCGTCATGATATGCAGGGAGAAAATCAAAGCAAAACAGTGAAAGGGTAGGATTGGTGGCTCTGGGTGCAAGTTCATTAGTACAAAAGTACAGTGCTGTGGTGAAAAGATTTCCTCTGTATTGCTGCTACGTAGATACCCCTCCACCCTAAAATCAATCAGATTTAGAACAGAAACTAAATATAGTATACAAAGGACATGTACACTAGAGTAACATGTCCAAACATACCCATTATCTCCCATTTCCTTCTTGACAGGCATGTGGACTTTATGCTGAGTTCCACGGACAAAGGAAGATTAATGGTTTCTGTTCAGGCATGCAGCAGGCACCCTGTGGGGTCCTCAGAGTTATCAAAAGTACACTCACACTCATTCCAGACTGTTCCCTCTATATTTACACTTTACAAAGTGTGTTGGTGTGTGTGGGGGTGTCTGCGTGTGTGTGTGTTTGACAAAAAGTGTGAGAGAGCGATAGATAGTGTCCAGTCCTGTTCTCTATCTCACACATGGGTCTCAATAAAGGAGTGTGTGTGGGTCATGATGGGAACGCTCAGCGGGGAGAGATCGTCCTGGCCATTGGTGCCGGTGCTGAGCTGACAGATGTCGGAATAGAGCTCACTGTGCCACTGTTTCCATTCTCTGAAGGTCTGGGAGCAAAGGCCAGGGTCTTCCAAAAGAGCGCAGATTACCGCCAGCTCAGACTCTTTGGCCTGGAGGAGAATTTACCAGTTAGGTAGGCAAGGAGTTTTGGGTTTGTTATCAGAATTTCACAAACACCTTCAGCATTTTCTTTTTTTTTTTTTACAAAATTTTGTGGAGGAGTCAGCTACGAGCCACAATAGAATCGATTAAATTACTGAATGCATCTGCATGAAGGTGCAAAGCTTTCAAGGTTTTTTCACTTAAGAAGGAATTTTTGTTTGCTGGTTAATGTTACATGAATCTTATTAAGAAAGGCATATTGTAACTACAGTGCAACTCCCAAATTCAGTTTAAAGATTTACTGTATAAAGGTGAATTAGAAGAAAATATCTGATTCTGAACAAAATCGGAGGTCAAACTGTATGCCAGAAATGACAACTTGGGAGGCGCCATTGTACTTTATAAGGGTGTAAACAGTAATTTGGTACTGACCTAAATTAGGATCATTCGGCCTTGGCTGAAGTCTGCACTCTAATGACAGCTCTTGTAGTGTAGTTGGTTAGTTAGCAGGATTACGCAAAAAAAAAAAGGCTTGATTGCTTCCCATAAAACAATGTAGAGAGGCGGAACATCAGCCAAGGAAGAAGACATTTCATTTTGGTGCAGATCCAGACAAAGAGCAGGTGTCTGATTAACATTATAAAATGGTTACATTTTTGGTGCTGTTCCAAATTAGGATTCCTCCTCCTTGATGAGTGTCTATACTCTACTGTCATTCAAAATTTTCTGGAAACAATTCCTCTCTCCTTGCTACCTTCAAGGTGCTGCGGAGCGCTCTGACGCGGTGCAGTCTGTCGTTCAGAAGGGGGTCCCTGACTCTGTGAGTGAAACCTCGTCGAAGTTCCTGCCTGCTACAGGGTCTCGGGTCACCTAGCGCTGTGACGTTGGCTTGTTCAAGGGCCCGGTACAGCTGCTCTAGCCCATCCAATGGCTCAGGTTCACGTCCGTCTGACACCCGTCGCTCTCTCCCCTCTGAAACCCTCCTTTCTCTGCTTTCAACTCTCAACTCCCGCAAGTCTGAGGTAGCCAGGGGGGAAGCAGAAAAGAGATATTCTGTTAACAGTTGATTTTTTTTTTCATGGGGTGTGGGGTTGCATGTTCAAATTGATCGTAATAGCATGTCAGGTCGGTAGTTCGTTTTGTAAAGAAGCACTACAGTACACTCCTGTAGAGCTGATTGACCTCCTATAATTTTAACAGTCTTTAGAATACTCTTTTTGGCAGTCACTAAATATAAAATGTAAATGAAGGCTTTGTTAAGTAATGCCCCTCTGCTGACAAAATAGAAATGCACATCATTATAGCATATTTGTTTAAACAAGAACAAAAAGACAACTGTTTGGGAAAGAAGAATTGTTTTTTTATTTTCATAACGAATTTCAATTCAATCAGTCAAAATTATGCACACCTATTATTTTGGATATCTTTGAGCACAACAGTACAGTATACTGTATCATTCATTATCATTTCTTATAATAAAGACAAGGTGTAATGTACTTACCCTCCTCACCCTCGAGTATATCTGCGGCCTGCCTCTCTGCCTCCTCATCTTCACTTCTCTCCTCCATGTGAGGTGATGAGTGTATCAGCTTCCCTCCAAATGGGTCCCTATTTCTCGGCAGACTTTGACTGCGCTGCTTATGGGAACGTCGGTGTGTGTAGCTGTGTGTGTGTGGACCGCGCTCCAGCGGGAAAGGCCCATCTCGATCCCTGTCTCTCTCTGCAGCGTGATGCCTTCGTACTGGCAACGTAGCCTGCCTGCGTCTCTCTGGCGACATGCCCTGTCTGCCAAGTCCTCCGTACAGCCCCATCTCACCAGCCATGCTCCCCATTAGGCCACCATAATCGCTCTCTCCCGGTGCTGTCTGGAGGAAATGCAGCCCTGCGCTGGTTAGAGGGGTCTCAATGAGGTCCTGCCAGGAGCGACGCTCACGGTGTGAAGACCGGCAACCTGAGGAGTGGGTACTGGTGCTGCCTGTTCCTGTGCCCATGCCCAAGCCCTCTCCACGCTGATCTTCTGCAGATGAGTGGGAGTGCGTGGACTCGCTGGAAAAATGCCGTCCATGCTTTGGCTCTGGGAACGGGCTAGAAGAATTGACCTGTAGAGGAAGAGGGGAGGTGGAAGAGACCATCTGTGGAGGGATAGGGGAGGTGGAGGCACTCATTGGTAGAGGATGGGGAGACGGAGTGGAGCGCATGAGGCTCATGGAGCTGACAGAACGGGGCAATTGGTCATAAGTGTGGAGGAGGTTAGACTTTGTAGACATGGGTAAGTAGGGTGTGTGGGACAGGTGGGTGTCAACGTGAGGAAAAGCGGGTTTTTAAACAAGGATATAAAGATTGGGAGTGAAAGGAGGAAACAGAAAAAAGCAGAGCATAAAGAGACTGAAAGATGAGAGCAAAAAAGCAATGAGGTGTCAGATGAGTAACTCCAAAAATGGTGGACATGTCTGTTATGTAGCTGAACTGAGAATGGTCCCAACTTTACTCAATGTCCAAACATCCTCTCCTTCCACCTAGTGGTGCAGTTTAGGTCAGCTCATTGAATGATAAACCTGATCTGGCTGGTTGTCACCGGTGAATGAAAGCAGCTATGTCAACTACTTTAAGCGTATAACGCGGCAGCAGCTTTCTTCCTGGCATGTGGTTATTTCTGAATTGAATACTTTGTTTGAGAAGAGGCATATTTTGTGTCATTTACATTCATTTTTTTCAATATCACACATATAAGTAATGGATCTTTAAGAATCAAATAAAAAAGTCTAACTAAGACCAGGGTGATATGCTAGCACAATTAAAAGCAGGCTAGTTGCTGCCATCTATTGGTCAGACTGTGACTTGGCAGCATTACACATGTCATAGGCTTGGCTGATTCCCCAACCAGATAATCTTGTGTTTTATTGATGTCGAGAGCACTTAAAACTGTGGCTGTCTTTTGAATAAAATATTTAATCGGAATGGGACACAGCAAAGACGTTGTTAAGTTTGTACTCACTGATGGTGTGCGGTGGTAAGTATCGCAGAGAGAGGATGGTCCCTCTTGTTTGAGTGTCATGGAGCCATCAACCTCATCTTGATCACTCTCACTCCAGTAGTCTAAAGTTGAGAAAAGTAAGAAAGAACATTTAAAGTTGAGAAGGAAATCCAAGGCGTTATATCAGAGACTTTGTCTAACCTTCATCTGGACGTGGCACTTTGTCATCCGGTGTGTAGCCAATGGCAGCTAACCCAAGCCGGTTCATCCACCTTTAAAATAAAAAAAAGCATTAATTCCCTATTTAAAAGGTGAAACAAGAGGCAGATTAATAATAAGTCAACAGGAAAGGAAATTGTGGGTAAAAAAAGGAGGGGAATGTTGGGTCATACTGGGTAACTGCAAGGTGATGAATAAAAAAAGAATCACTTTAAATAATTAAAGTCATGTCTCTTAACAGTTCCGATTTTTATAACTGACTTCAACACCTTGATGAGGAGACAAAGGCAGAGAGTAAATTGGAGTGATGGATAAAAAGAGAGTGCTCACTGTCTCCTTTCCCAGTTTCTGAACTACGATTCTCAGATGGCTTTTTATCTCCAGCCACACATCCTGTCCTCATCCGGATCCCCTGTCTGTCTCTCTAGTTTGCCTGTCTGTCTGTCTCCACGGCAGATTCAAGCTTGTCCCTGTCCCTGCAGACTCTGAATAATCAGGCTGCAACTAAGAATAGAAACCTCATCTGAATAACAGGATCGGGAAACTCATCATTCTCCCATTGCCGTGTTGATGTCAACAAATGCAGGGAAAAAAAACAAAGAACAGCAAATGTACAGAATATATGTAGCCAGGAGTGGTATCAACATAGCATATTGCGTTGTGTTATTTTGAATTTAATTTCATCTGTGCTTTATATAATTTTTTTAAATTCAAAATTGATATCATAGTAAAAAATATTACAATTCAGTAATTCCTGTTGAAAAACATTGGCAACACACGAAAGGAGGCAGCCGGCAGCCAGAATCACCGCAGTCTCTAACAGCAAGCGACGATAGCACAAAGCAACCATCATCAATGATCGGTTAAATTATTGTAATCCAACAGTGGAGAGTACTGTGAAGTGACTGTTATTCTCCTTCACATCTCCATTTTAATCTTTTCAGGCACTTGTAATTTAGGTTCTGTTTTTCCATATGGTCAGGTTACTGTATTTAATATATTTTTGTTCGACATCTGGTATTGTTGAATTCATAAAAAACGCAGATAAAGCGTGAGGTGAGTTAGAATCACACTGCGCTGGTCCAAGCGTACAACCTCATTTGTTATCTTCCACGAAATTAAATAGGCTAGGCCTGCCTTTTAAAGGCACATGCACAGTCAATGTCACTAATACAAACGTGTAGAATGTGAAGGTGGCGATCCTAAGTGGACAAAAATAATAACTTCACCTAAAATGCATGTACTGAACAGTGTTGCTGCCATATATGCATGAGGCTTTCAAATACTTCAATCCATCCATCGATTATCAAAGCCACTTATCGTCACGAGGGTTGCGGGCGTGCTGGAGACTATTCCAGCTGTCTTCAGGCATTAGGCGGGGTACACCCTGAACTGGTCGCCAGCCAATCGCAGGAAACACAATGACGAACAACCATCTGCGCTCACACTCACACCTTGGGACAATTGAGAGCGTCCAATCCACCTGCCATTCGTGTATTGGAATGTGGGAGGAGAAAACCCACGCAGGCATGGGTAGAGTATTCAAACTCCTCACAGAAAGGCCAAACCCTGCACTGTGAGGCCGTCGTACTAACCAGTCGCCTACCGTACCGCCAAAGCTTGCAAATATATTTAGATAATATAATAAATACTTGGTCGCTATGTAGCAGGTTTTCGACTATTGCGGTGGTGGTCTGGAACATAACCCCTGTCATAAAAAATGGATTACTGGACAGGGAAAATCTATTTTGGGGATTTCAGCATCGCTAGCAACAAACTAAACCCTGTAGTGGCAGAAATGGTCCAAGTAATTCAAACTAAGCAACTCACAATTAATCGCAATAAATTCACCCTACAAAGCAACATAATGAGTAAAGGTACTGGCAAAATATTTATGCATGATGCCCCTCAATATTAAATCATAATTCTTATCCTCCATTATTTTCGTTGAAAGAAAGTAATGACTTCAGAATAACAAAAAAGTGAGATTTTCTCTTTTCTTAGTCATTACATATCTTTGACAAAATTGCATTTTAAATACAGAATATGATGTACAGAGAGATGGTGAAAACTGGTCACTCAAATGCTGAAATGTACCTAAATCTTATTCAAATTGCCCCTCAGGGTGTTCTACGGGGTGGATTTAAGAACATGTGTTGGATACTGTTCTCTACCCGCGGTTGTTGTTGACTGTAAGAAACCGAATATTTTACTGTAAAAGGAAAATCACACTTAGGAGCTTCTGCAGCACAAATGTAACGTAACACACACAGGTGTGTGTCATCTCAGGAAAGATGCGTACTAGATGGAATGTAGTCAGTCTCTAGTGGAGAAATCTAGCGGACAAATGTTGCAAGCAAATCAATCCTAATGATTCCCACACTCAATCGTTTCATGGGAAAGTAAGAATGCGCGGAAACATAATCGGCAAACTGCAGGCTGATAATGATTGTTTGGAAAAGGGCTGATAAAATCATCCAACAAATTAATCGGTCAAGGCCCAATTGTCATGAATGAATTTAATGTCTGGTGAATATTGTCTGTTTGTGTTCTTTTAAATTGTGAGCTACTGATTGTTACTTGTGAATGTACACAACAATCAAGCTGCATATGTTACGAATAATTGATTTTGTGTAGGGGTGCAAGGAGTTCACATGAATGCAAAATCCTCGATAAGCCGAGCAAATCTAAAATGAATGCCAGACCAAAATTAAAACGCTTTGTTGTTTGTAGTATTACAAAACGATTGGTCTAATTATATGGTCTAAGTTGCTTTCACAAAGGCACATCTAGACACAGTATGTACATAGAGTATGCCTAATATTGCTTGTTAATGTCGATTTCGCAGTAATCTTCCAATGTCATCGCTGGGAGGTCATGTGCATAATTAAATCTGATCAGATAACACTGATGCAAATATTAGTCAGTGCACACATAATAAGAACCTGGCTGGAGTTCATGCTTTATCACAGTTTTTTTCATGGCTTCAGCACCTTATTTTTTGTAACCATTAGCTATTTTTGAAAAACTCTTCACACAAATAATAGAATATTTCACCGAAATGGCAAAACATAGTAGTTCACTTGTAATAAAAATTAAGTCTCACCTACCTCTTCAACGCGTCGTAAAAATTAACATTTTCAAGCATTCAATTAACACAAGCCATCATATCAGTATGGCCACAATGCGCCGGCACACAAACATATCTGGCGTGGCCCGGCGGCTCCGCTCCGGGAAGCGGCCACGAGCGGGACACGCTCCCGATCGCCACAGCTGCGCTTCATCAGGACTCTAATGAATGACTATTTAAGCAGCCGACGCAGACATACCCGCGTCGAATTATTATCCTGCGTTGCTCATGCTTTGCTCTTGCTCATGTTCACAGTTTTGTTCTCGTCGCGATTTGATCCCGTGTGTTGTTTGCGTATCTTGTGTTATTGAGTTATTCCCAGCTACTTGACGGCTCGCTTTAAGTTTCTCGTTGCAATTGGATTTTCCTTCACCCTTTTGTGGTAAGCACTACTCGTTTTTCGGTTCCTTGCGTTGCAAGCGTTTTCTGTTCCTTCGTTATTTATTTCCTGGAGTGACTCGGTCACCCAGCGTTTTTCGTTTCGCCCTCCCGGCGTTGGTACTCATAGAACCCTTGCGGTTAATAAATTGATAAAGAGATTCTTCATAGTGATTATTGTGTGTGCTTGACGGTCTTAAATAAACATACTGTCTACACTACCTCCTGAGTCTGCGCTTAAGGGTCCACCTTACACCGCTTTTTCTGTCCTGACAGAATAATCCGACCATGGATCCCGCTGACTCAGAGAAGGTATTTAAGGCCTTGGCCAGTCAAGGAAGCATGATAGGCCAGCAGGCGTCCGAACTCGCGATGCGGTCGGCCAGCTGGCACACCAACTAACGAGCCTCGACGCCCATCTGGGCACCTTGGCGGCCCCTGTCGCTCCGGTCCCCCACCCCGTCGCGGCCCCGACCGGGCAGCCGGTTGTGGGCTTCCCGTTTAAGTAACCCAGTTTGCCCCATCCCAACCGCTACGGCGGTGAGCCCGGCCTCTGCGGCCCCTTTATCCACCACTGCCGGCTGATCTTCGATCAGCAACCCCTTACCTATGCTCACGATAGTGCTAAAGTAGCGTTCATGATGAGCCTCCTGACTGGCCAAGCAAGTGCATGGGCAATGGCCGTGAGCAACGCTCGTCCGGAAATTCGCTTCTCGTTCCCCGCGTTCATCACGGAGTTTGAGAGGGTGTTCCACCACCCGATTCGGGGGAAGGAGGCGGGAGCGGAACTTCTGGACTGCACTCAAGGCTCCCGGTCGGTGGCGGACTACTCAATCGCCTTCCGGGTCCGCGTCGCCGAGAGTGGGTTCGACGACTGCGCCCTGCGGACGGTGTTCCGGAGAGGGCTGAGTTCCGCCCTCAAGGACGAGCTGGCGGTTCGAGACGACGCCGAGACCCTGGAGGAGCTCATCACCCTAGCCATCCGTCTCGACAATCGTCTGCGGGAGCGCCGCTGCGAACGAGGGCTGGAGCTGTGACGACACGAGCCGCCACGCTTCCGGGTTCCCGAGCCACAGCCAGCCGACGAGCCGATGCAGCTGGGGGCCGGCCGCCTGGACTCCCGAGAGCGAGAGCGTCGTCGCGGGTCGGGGGCATGCTTCTACTGCGGTCTCCAGGGCCATCGAGCGTCCACCTGCCCCCGCCGAGCCAGCCGTCGAGGGTCACCTGCTCGCCACGAGGAATGCTGTGAGTCCGCGGCCGACCCCGCCGCGAACTCCAACCCCCGAGAGGAGCAGCCAGACGCCCCAGCGAAAGCGCCGGCCCAGACCGGCAACACGCGGAGACTGGAGGTGGAGGGGGAACTCATAGTCATGAACACCTCAGTCAAGATTCGGGCGCTGATCGATTCGGGGGCGGACGATTGCTTCATAGATGCCGGGTTGGTCGCTAAGCTCGGGTGCACCGTCACGGACTTAGACCGGTCCGAAAAGCTGTGCGATCTCGATGGTCGCCTACTAGCCGACATCCGCCGCTTAACCGAGCCCCTGACGCTGAAACTCTCCGGTAACCACATCGAGAAACGCTCCTTTTTTGTAATGCCGGCTAGAGCAGCCCCGGTCGTCCTGGGGATCCCGTGGCTAAAAGCGCATAACCCGGATATTGACTGGGGGCGCCTAGCGATCCAGAGCTGGAGCCCTTTCTGTTACGCCCACTGCCTACGTTCCGCCGAAGAGGGTCGGCAGGTCAATGTAGTCCCGGTGAAAGACGTGAACCTCGATAACGTCCCGGCTATTTACCACAACCTCCGCCCCGTTTTCAGCAAGGAGCGCGCCACGTCCTTGCCTCCTCACCGTCCGTACGATGCTTCCGTCAGTCCGCCTCTACAAGGTCTCGCAGCCCGAACAAGGTGCCATGAAGGACTACATCACCGAGTCGCTGGCCACGGGTCTGATTCGTCCCTCCACGTCCCCGGTCGGGGCGGGCTTGTTCTTTGTCGAAAGTGCGTAGATTATAAGGAGCTAAACGCGATCACAATTAAAAACCGATACCCACAACAAGTGGTTTTGTGATACATTTGAATAGTTTTAGAAATTGTGCTACAGGAATCACTGTTCGAGCTTAAGCATTCCAAAAAACCTGTAGTCATGGGCACTCACTTTCGTTAACTCAGTTAGAACATTCGTGAAAACATGCAAACACTAACAATCACCTGTTCATTTCTTCAAGACAGTCTGTGGCGAAGAAGAAGCTCTTGATTTTGGGATGGCAGGCTTTGAAGGCACTGCAGTTAGCCAGATAGAAGAATGACAATTAGTGCTTCTGTGTACACGCAGTAGTTTGCGTGAACTCATGTTGTTCAGGCGAGAGCAAATGTGCTTGATTAACAATTTTCAGCACTCACAATTTCCGTCTGCACTCTATGGCTCGGTCTATTCTGAACTCAGGGAGGCTGATGAAGCCCTCAGCCTTCTCATCCTGCAGGCAAAGACAGATGGAGAGTGGTGGTATATTATTATCATCACCATCAGGGAACAAAATGGCACACAAACTGAGACACCAATTTCATTCTAGAACTGTTCTTCAAACTAAATGTGTTGTTGTTTACATTGGCTGGGTCAAGCCTTTCATCACTTTACATGAAACAAAAGCACTCAGCGTCACCCTATGCCTAGGCTGCGATATTTGTCACCTGCAAAATCAATAGAACAGCTACAATACAACCTGAGGCTTTTAATGCTCAAAGGAAGTGAAGTTTAATCAAGGGAACACAATGTAAGGTATTTTATAAATGCAACACATTACAGTCTACATTCTCTCAACTTTGCTTGACATTGCAGCTTCTGCGCCAGCTAATAATTGTTTAACAGAATAGAAATGTCTTTTTTTTTTTTTTTGTAGTATTTTTTTGTCGCTGTTTCTTATTCATTCAGTGAATACATTAGTTCAGGGTTCACATTCTAACATCGACTTACGTTTTGATTGGTGTACCAATAGAGGCAAGATTCTTTGAGGATAAACCAATACTTCCGCCATTTTTGTGTAAAGTATCCTTTAGCGTCTTTCTTCTTCCACAGCCAGCCTTCACAGTCACCGTGGCCAAGATCCTTACAGGAAATCCTCCTACGACTGGCACTGGTGAGTGAACCTGAGATGAGAACAAACGATTTTATAGTGCATTTGGAACCCAGTTATAAGCCAACCAGTTCGGCCAGATGATTTTCTTAATTAGTAAACCCATCCGAATTCTAAAAAAAGGGTAATTGCCCTCCTGTTAAAACAGGTCCCTGGTTCACTTCCATCTTCCACCACATTTCCAAACATATTTTTAGACACGACTCTTTCATTACAGATACGATGAAAAAAATATGTTATTCAATAAAACACATACATTTTTAGAAGCCTGGCGTCTGAATTACGAAAGAGCATCATTTAAGGGGCTTGTGAACTACACCCATGATTGGACTTCCTGAATGGAGCAGTTTGCGTAGCTACAGGGTGGATGGTGAGGGCGAGTGTATGTGTGTAAATGGATGCTTCGAACTATAGTAGAACATCTGAGTGTGCACCCTCGGTCGCGCTACTTAAACTGTAAGGGAAGTGGGGATGGTGTGGTGTCCTGTTTGTCGGCTAAACTTGGGTGGAAAGGAAGAAATGAGAGTATATATGTGTGAGTGTGTTGTTCGCTGAAAGGGTGAGAGCAGTACGCAATTGTTCAGCGTGCAGTTTAGAGGGAACACTGCCTCCCAAAGCAATGACAACGATAAAAATACCAACATACAAAACAGATAACACAAGTAGCATCCAAAGATATCACAAAAGTCTAAAAAAAGATATGTATATCTACCTTTACTTCTCTTTTTGGTTTTCGTTCTCAATGAGGTGTAATGGAAAGACTGCAAGACAGTGAGAGAGGAAAACAATCTGAATTAGCTCATTATTTCACAGATAACAACCTAGTTAATGTCTCGAATAAAGCGAACAAAGGCAGAAGTAGAACAACGTAATCATTATTTTTTTTACCCATAACTCAAAATACATTGTGCAGTTCTATGAATGTCTTTAAGGAAACAGAGCATCAATGTTGTAATGTCAGAAAAATGTAATAATTTAACTGTAAAATTTCCACTGGACAGATTAGTATCATATGATTTAATATGAGCATTAAGTGACGCGATGCCTTGTGAAGGGGGCCTTTCACTATCTGAAACGTAATGTAGCTCAAAATACAAATAGGCATACACCATTATTATTTGGTTTGATGTATAGAATTAATAAATAAAATTGAGGTCCCTTGAAAATGAAATAATAGGGTTTTGGGTAACTAATAATGTAGCATTTTTATGTAGAGCAAGCGGGGTAATTTAACGAAACCAAATGGATTAACAATTGTATACCGAAAACTAGGCTGACCCACATTACGTTAAAACAATGATGAAATGTTGCCAATGACAGTGACACTCAGGTGGCAGGCTGTTTTATTTCAATAAACTTATTTAGAATCCAATTAGTGAACAGCTCAAATTATTTCTATTTCTGTGTATGTTTGGAAACAAATGCTAACTACAAGCTTATATTGGATGTGGTTGCTAGGAGACAGCTGACATAACGTTGAATCCATTGAATATTTTTGAAAAAGAGAATAGAAATAATAATAGCTGGTTGTATTCATAAAAAACTAAACAAAGTGACCAAGTAAAACAAGTAAAAGTCTCTTTACTTTCTTCATGGAGGCTGCTCCCGAGCTTCCAGAACCAGAGTACCTGGAATAACATTGATTGTGACTGGAACAATCATATCACTCCTATCTATAATTTGATACATGTATTCCTGCATTGTGACAAAATCTACAAACTTACCTGTCTGATGAGTCTCGCAGTGTGTCTGCTCCTCGCTAAAAGATAGAGAAAAAGTAAACTTCTGTTAAAAGCCCCTAAAATGTCCACATTTGCACGTTTTCAATGGACAATAGTTTTGTCATTCGTGCTGAAGACAACAAACCTCCTACAAGCAGAGAAAGGTTAGCAGGAGCCTATTCCAGCTGTCTTTGGGCAGTAGGCTGGGTACACCCTGAACTGGTTGCCAGCCAATCGCAGGGCACACAAAGCTGAACAACCATCCATTCTCACACCCACACCTACGGCCAATTTAGTGTGTTCAATCAACCTACCATGCATGTTTTTAGATACATAGGCGGAAACCCGAGTACCCGGAAGAAAAAACAAAATAAATAAATAACAAAAATTTTTTTTATATATATATATATATATATATTTTTTTTTATTATTTTATATATATATATATATATATATATATACATATATATATATATATATATATATATATATTGAATTCCAATAACAATTCTAAATATGGGAGAGCGAAAAGAATTTAGAATATTGCAGAAGCTGTAATTGTACATGTGATTTTGCTTGGATTTGAGTCACCAAAACAAACAGACCACTTAGAAGCTTAGAGAGAGAGAGGACAGTGTGTACTAACATGTTGGAGTGTGTCTGTGTATTCGCGTTTAAAGCACATTCATAATTGGTCTCGCTGATGCTGAGTCATACACCTCCTCACCTACAATGACACGTGCTTGTTTGTTTGTGTGTAGGTGGGGGTGTGTCGGTGTGTGTGTGTGTGTGTATGGTGTGTGTTTGCCCAGAATAAATTCCCATTTAGTATCTGGTGTTTCTAAGATGATGGGGATTTTAGGATGAATCGTGAGACAAAGTTGATTCCCTGCATACTAATTAATTTGAGTGAGCCTGAATGTGCAGATGCACACCTGTCTATGTGCATGCAAGTGGGTTCAGTGTGAACTGTTGTTCTTATGATCCAGAAAGCTGCCAGAAGATCAAGTTCACTCTCCTTGTTCTTAAAGTCAGACAACACATACAATTGAGGATGAATCTGAGGCGAGGACCATAACCGACGCGGTGCAACACTTTCACTCGATAGCACATGCATGCAAGATGAAAAGACATATAATTCTGCTAAAAAAATATTTATGAGTGCTTCGAGATGCTGAACACCCAAATAAAAGATGATCAACAAGAGTGCTTTTGTAAAAATAAATATTGTAAATATTGTATTGTATTATTGTATTATCGTAATTCCCAGGTGCAAGAGGTTAAAAGTAGTTGAAAGATGATGTTTTACAAACTTAATGACGTGATCGACTCATCGTTGCTCATCTTTTCTTTGGATCTTCAAATATCAAGACAAATATTTTGGTTTTAAAGCTGCTGTGTTAACCACTCACTGTGCTTGACTCACTCAGCATTCTCACATGAACGATATTTAATAAATGTACACTCGGGCCACTATCCATCTTATGAACAACAAAACAAAATCTGGCTTCCTGTTGATGGCACTCATACAAACATCACACTAACTTTCCTCACTTTTGCTGCGTGCTTGTTTCAAGCTTACCTAAAAAGAAGGCTTCAACAAAATCTGCCATCGATCATATGGTGCCAAAATACACGAAGTACTTTTATACTTAAATACACTTGAATTCAACTTGTGCATGAACAGGCAGTCCAATATTCTGGTGGATTTTCGAAATGAATGTGGACATACAGGCAAAGGATCTGGTGGCTGGTCTAAGCGCAGTGTAGAGGACAGCATGGATGGGCTGAGGGGAAAGCTAGGGCTGCTGGGATTGCGGCTCTTGCGCCGAGAGCGTCTGGTGGAGTCCCTCCGGCTCTCTCTACCCGGACCTTCGGGTTCCTCCTCAATGACCAGGATCTTGTCATCACTGAGGTAACGTAGTAGGGAGTTATCTGAATCTGTGTTGAGGACAAATGGCAGCAGTTAGATGATGAGACAGGCTCAACAGAATGGATGGGAGAGGGAGAAAAATGAAAGAGGCCTGAAGATAGGGTAGAGCTGAGGGAGAACCGAACGTTGGGCCCGTTGACATTGAGAGAGACCCTTCCATAAAAATAACAACAACAGAAACTGATAAAAGTTTTCCAAAGCTGCATTATCTGGTAGGCTGTGACTCCACAGCGAGGGACATCCTGCTTATCTGATACAATGATTATGCAGATTTAGAAGCAGCGACTGCTAAACTGTAGACTGTCACAGAAAGTTTGAATCTGATCATTTGTTCATTGTTCATATATTTAAACAGGAAAATCTAAATCTGACAAAATAATGAGAAATAGAAGGAAAAAGAAATGCACCTGAACCAGACCGTATTATTGTATTTTAATGTTATTCATAGACTTTCTGGCAAGAGTGTTGAGGTGAATGCAGATCAATTGTCATGCAAACTGTTAGTCACATTGAAATTACAGTACCTTCATTTCTTCAGCAGTTGTATAAATGCAATGCCCTTGCATTTATGCTTGTTTGTCACTACGTTGGATACATAACTTTCTGATATGTATCCGTACACAACCACAGCACCATGAACAACCTGAGGATGGGATGTATTGAGCCAAGTACGAAGCAAAGCAAGCACTGGTCCTGACTTTTTGGTTTTTACAGTGTGAGGGGGAGCGTTTGCATGTATATGTGTTAGTATGCGTGTACCTCGGCTCCCTCTCTTGCCCATGCTGGGTTCCTTGGCCTCGGCCATCCAGTTATATTCGGGAGGCATGGACACAGGTCTGAGGTCACCTGGAACGATCCAACCAGTGATCAGAGAGTCGGCTAAAGGGGGATTGTGGGTATTTGGGGTGTTGGCAAGCAGCGATCGAGAGAGTGACTGAGACTGGTGGGTGCACAAGGGAGAGGTAGACAAGGTGTGTGCAGGTGAGGAACTGGAATGACATGCCAGACGAGGGTCACGTGACCCACATTTTAGTTATCCTTTCTGTGTGGATATTCAATGCTCTCCCTGTTTTGATGTGGGCTCACTCCAAGTAACCCCCCGCCCAGACTAAAATCAAGTGTTGTTGGTTTGGGAAAATTGACGACTAAATTCAAATTAGGCACTGACTGTGATTGCACTATCTACCCATCAAGCATTGACTCAAGCTTTTTGAAAACTATCCTAATCAGTATATTTGAAGGTTCCGTGCCGTCAAAATCACAATTGTCCCGCTGCTTTATACATATACTGTAGTTCAAAACGAGTTTGTGACATCTGTCTGTTGTACGATGTATGAAATAAATCAAGATAAAAAATATTACAGACTTTCTAATGAAACTAATGAACTTTGTATCTAGATTTGGCATTTGGCATTAAATATAAATGCAAAATTCCTTTTAACACTTTCACAAAATAATACTGACACCAATTCCCACTAGGTTACGTAGTTACTACATTTTCCTCACATGCACCCATAAGGAATTCTGAATTAGATGATAGAGCAACCTCTGTGTCCCCTTTTTCAGTCTAACATAGTACAATTCGGCATATAAGTCATCAAAACAACCCACTGCCTTGATTTTAAACATCCTTCCTTTTTATGCAGCACATTTGTTTAGACTTGGTTGCTGTTGCCAAGAAAACCAATGAACTCAGCACTTTGGTGATTTGGAGGGATCAGCATCATTCCAAACGATAAGATTCAGCAGTCTGGGACCACTAGAAAAGTCCAGCACAGCAGCGGGTCAAAAAGCTAATCTGCGAATTTAAGATAAAAAGTGTGTGATCATGGAGTTCTGACTTGAGAAAAAGGATGCAACATGTATAGGAGTTTTTCCAAGCGATGAATGATCAAACTATGCTACAGTAGGATATCGGGATAGTCAATTAAAAAAGATCATAAATTCGATTAGATTACTTTTGTGCTATATATTTCCTGTGACACCGCTTCCTGTCATCCGGATTGTTAATGTCTGCGTAAAAAATAAATAAATAAATTGATTAGTTGGACAATTTATCCCTGCATTGCAAAATCGCAAACAGACTCCTGTTTTCATTGACAGTCCAGACATAGTCCAGACTCACAACTCCTGTGGATGCATATCAATGCAGTTATTTGTCGTGTGACCCCGGCCTTTCACATCATGACGGCCTCTTGAGAGTCTCCCATGAAGGAAGAGGACGTCTTGAAAGCTGTCTGGGTCAGTGAGAGGGGGCCCTAGGTGCCAAGGGAGAGAGAGGGCTTGAAACTGCGTTCATGGATTTGTGTTTGATTTTAGACCATGACAGCTCAGTGTCGGGATGCTTCTCTATTGAGAGATAAAGAAAGGTGCCAAATATTGAACATCATCCCTCTGCCTCAGGATAAAATTATTCTTCTTTGGTCCATGCAACACCCTTCTAACCATGTTCCAGGCCATTGACCCAGACTTTTCTGTGTAATGCTGCATCATGCGGGTGGTCAAACAGCATCAGAAGCCGTGTCGGCAGAGGTGATAAACAGCCATTAGCGCAAATGATGAACACATAATGAGGAAACGTTGATAACAAAAAGGTGAAAACATTTGTTGTCGAGGTGACATGCTGTTCTACTGAAGAAGCACAGGTTTGGAAACACTTTTGTAACATTAGATCGCCTTCTTACCGTGTGTGGGGGTCTTGTCCCGCCTGCGCACGCCTGTATTACGGCTTCTGTCATATTCAGAGCCTGGTGGTCCGTCGCCCTCCAAAAGAGAGAAGTACTGACCGCTCTCCTGGTCCAAGTAGTAGCTGACAGCCTCTGACCCTTTCGAACCAGACTGAGAGCTCACACTGTACCGGGTGATGTCATCACATGAAATCAAACCCAATTCCTCCCTGTGAGCACAGCACCATTTTAGTCATAGCCATCATGAAAGTCAGCAGAGAGAACCGGAGTTCTCAGACCCTCACCTGGGGCTGTAGAGTCCAGAGACAGGAGAAAGGATGTACACATCCTGGGCATCCATTTTGGACATGCTTAAAGTTCCACCTGGAGTAGGTGAGGTGCTGGTAGGGCTGGTGGGGACCGGCTGATGGGAAATAAAGACCGATTGGGTTGTAATTGAGTCTCTTGGAGCACAGGTTATAGAAAGTAAATGTTAGATATTTTCCAACTTCATTACAAACAAAAAGCAGACTGAAAACAAAAGAATGGAACATATATCCTGATCGATAGCAGGGTCCATATCAATCAGTGAATCACAAAGAAGGCACCTATTTCCACACACACAGTAGCTGACTTGTTGTATAGGCTCCGACTGTGCAGCCTCTCCCACATTCACTATTCTGTCATTTTGTTTCAAGCCTTTTTACACACCGGGTTCACCGTGTCTGTTTCTATGACAACGGAGCTCTCACTGAGGGCAGAGGAAAGCTAGCATGGCCTAGTACCTCAGCATGACTCAAGGACATGTCATTTGTCATTGGGTCCGCCAAGTGAACAAGGAGGCCTTGCTGACGTCATGTCGCTCGCATGTGAATTTTGAATTATGCACGGCTTCCAGATCCTCCATAACAAAGATTCTATAGCGTACATGTAAATAGAGTCCATTTTCACGGAAAAACCTTCCAGCCCCTCGTCTGCAGGGCTTGTGTGTGTACTTTAATTTTCAGTCTTCTGTTCATAGTCAAACAGCTTTTCAAAAAATGATGAAAATGGTTCGGAAAAAATGAGGGATGCGATGAAGCGGAAACAAGGAAATAGGTCAAAAAGAGAGAGAAAAAAAGGGGAGAGTGGTGGAGAGGAGAGTGAGGCAGGGAGCTGTGCTGCGAGAGTGAAAATAGTAATTCAGTGATTACAGTCCAGCCTTAGGAAAAGGGCGAAGTGGTGCTGGGGTGCACACTCACAGAGCAGGATGGGACTTCCACAGCAGGTGACATTCCAACATGTTAAAACAGCTCTTAAACCATTTGAATTCTGCGGCGTTCGTTACCTTCTTGACAAATCTTGTCCTTTAAGTCCTTCACAGAATGATGTTACCCCATCTCATAATGTTAACATCTTTGCATGCACTAGAATACCGTAACTAAAAATGTATTTCAGTCTAAGGTTGGAATAAATAGCTCCTAGGATCATTGGGACACATAAACCCCTCAACCACGGTAAGGTGACAGCTCAGGGAGGGGCGTGAGTATTTAAAAGGAGATAAGTTGTCCATGCTTTTTGCCCCATGGCAAACAGGTCCTAGGTGAGGGTCCAGACAAAGCACGGCTCACAAGACCCCTAATGAGGATGAAAATAATTGGACCTCGTTTTGCCTTGCCCGGACACGGGTCATCTGGGCCCCCCTCTGGAGCCAGGCCTGGATGTAGGTCTCATTGGCGAGCGCCTGCAGCCAAGGGGCTCGGCCGGGCTCATCCCAAAAAGGCAATGTGGGTCCCCCTTCCCATGGAAATACACTAGTGAGGAAACTGAGGCAAGAAAAATGACTATGGCATCAATGTGCAGACAGTGGAGTATAAGACTCCAGCATCCAGAAAAAAAAAGGCATAGAAATAGGGTACGCTAACATTAGGTTACTCGATCAACCAGGGCTGAGCAGCTGCTAGAAATATTACATTCTCGAGTCGTAGTACCTTCTTTTGACAATGTACATGCAGTGAGTTGTGCTCAGTAAAGTGCAAAGGAAAAAGGGCATGCATGCACTTTCACAAACATGAATGTGAACATTTCATCTTCTTCCATTCTGCTACTCTGCCAATAGAGAAGTCGGAATGATTAAAATGCTGTCAAGCATTTAAGGAGGATGTAGCTGTCATTTTGTCCACTAACACGTAAATTGAATAAATTTAAAAAAAAAGAACTTCAAGACCAATATTTTTGAAAAAGCCATATGTTTTTACCTATTCAGCCTTCTTATCAACAATAAATAACTCACAAATACATGTGACCCAAAATAGAAGGCATTTACAACCGTAAATTATTCATACACCTACACATATCACAGATTTATAACAAAGGGGTCTCCGACAATGACTGGCACGCACGTGAGCAATGTGACAAACGTGCACAGTGTTAGAAAAAAAAACACCCTTGCGTTTTGTTAATACAAGTGGCTGATAACGTTGCTCTTTTTCTAGGCCATTAGATGCAACACAGGCACAGGCAAAAGCACAAAAAAGAGGGAGACACGCACAGGAATGGAAAAGACAGCCATGGAGGGATTTGAGTCTTGAATCACATGATCATTCAGGGACAAATTGTTTCTTTTTTGGATTTAGTCATAATCCATTGGAATATTTGCCACATTTGGGATAAACTATAAAGCTGCATGATTCATCCTACAAAACCAGGCTTATCTGTTTGATATGAAGCATGTATATACAGTTCGCAGCTAAACACTTGCTTTACAATGTAAAATGAGAGCGGAAGGTCTGATCAGAGAAAATATTGTTCTTTCTGCATTGATACATACGTGGATGATTCACTTTGCTTACCCATACGGACAAGCATGCATCATGTGATACTGAGAAATGTGTGAAGACAGTAAGTTTTACGGAGTCAGTGAATTATCTCCAGAAACTGCTGAGTAGAAGATCTTGTTTCAGATCCTGTACTTCCTTATGAATAATTAAGAGCTGAAGTATTTTTAAGAGTGAACAAATTTTAGACACCACTTCCTTTTCCCCACTGACATTTCTCTATTTCAGTATGTTCTGGTCATGGTGTGTTTGTATCTGGTGCTTCTTAAACTGTTATTTATAATATATTTATATTATTATTTATACAACAATAAATGAATAAACACATGTTTCAAACGTAAGACTCCAGTCATATAAGGCAGCAACAAGGAGAAAAGAATAGCGCTCCATAAGCAAGATGCAGCATAATCTCATTGCATCATTGCATGCAGATATTTTTGGTGTGTGTGGAAAAAGGATAAAGACAAACAACAATTGTTGAAAACTAATCACAAAGACACTGAACGGCACAGCAGTTATGAAAAAAAAAAGACCCAACAAGCCATCTCTACAGCATGTTGGCTCCTGTATGGGAAATACTGTCATTAGAGCAAGATTAGAATACATTCCTTTATAGAACTCATCAGAAACATTGCAATGTCAAACAGAGGGCAGAAGATGCGGTATGTCTCCATCCATCCATTCATTCATATTAGTTTTTATCACGTTCAGGGTCACCGTTAAGGTGGTGTGTTTCCCAGTTGAATGAAGACTGACAACCTATGTTGGTCACCAGTCAATCACAAGGAAGAGAGAGACACGCAGATATTAACACTCAGGTTCCCAACTCCAGTCACTGAGCAAGAATCAATCCCATGCTGACTGCACCTAAGTCAGCAGTGTGAACCACAGCAAAACCAACAACCGGGTCATAAATAATTTACACTGAGGTTGATATGGAGTGTAAAAATAAGGGAGCAGAAACAAGCAATAACAGTATTGGTGCTATGTACCTGCAATCCCAGTGGTTTCCAGCGGACATTCCTCAGCAGAGCTGGAGTCGAACTCAGGGTATTCTGTGGCCTTTTCTTCAATGTTAGGATGACACCACATGGGTCTTCTCTTAAAGCATTAACCAAGTTCTTCAACTGCCAGCCCACCTGGGAAGCAGACAACACCAGGATGGGAGTAAGTCACATACGCGCTTCGTAACCTTCAAGTCCCAAGTTACTGGAAAAAAAAAAAAAATCAAGCAAGTCAAGTTGAGCGCCACCAAATTTCAAGTCGAGTCAAGTCATTACTTGGTTCAAGCAAGTCATAAATCAAGTCATATCTTAATCGGTCACAACTTATATTGGACTAATAAAATATTTTTTCACTAATCATAACACAAACAAGTGAATTATCTCTAAAAATGAAATTTAAATCACTTTAAAATAAAGAAACAAGAGTGCGAAATTAATCTAAAGAGTTAAATTATGTGTGTGTGTCATGTCATGTGTGCATATCTATGCTTAATTAATGATCACTTTTTCATTGGGATTGTTTCAATCGCTGTAACTGTCTTTTCAATTAAATGCATATCCAACCTCAATTTCACTTAGAATTTAACCAGCTATTGGTGAGCTAAACTGTCAATCTAACTTAGCTATTTGCTTCACAGTTCACACATTTACATAGCTAACCTGTCTGAGACGGAAGTACAAAAACTTCATTGATGTTGCCTCTCTTATCTTTGACTTCCAAACCTTGAATTGTGCTACTGTCTTTTTCACAGTTTAATCAAAACTATAATCATTGAATACAAATGTATTGATCTTTGACGACACTTGCTCAATGAGTCAGCGTCAGCCCTCGTTTGTGGTCGGGGCATAATGGTCGCCATCACGCGGGGTTGCCAGATTGCTGTCACGCACCACACAAAAAAGCCTGCTCAATCAGTTTGTTGCCAGATAAACCGCATATATGGTTTGCTTGTCACTAAAGTCGGGAAACGATGTTAAAAAAAAAAACAACACAAGATTTTTTTTTTCTGAATCGTAGGGCATAGTATTTTAGGTACAACACAATGGAGAACATTAAATAACAGACTTCCCAGTGACGTTTTAAGGCTTTAAACCTGGATTGCCATTTCTGCTCACGTCCCACAAACCGCGACATATCCTCTACGTAAGATATGTTCAAATTGAATGCATGATCATTGTTTCAAATGGATTCCTATAACATTCAGAAGTCTAGGGAAAAATCAATGTTCCATGATTTACAGCAGCCCCAGACTTCAATGATTCACCTCTCTTTGGTGGCTGAGCACAAATTCCCAGGTTACACATGCTGGGTATGTCACAAGTCTGGACAGGGAAATAGATGAAAGGTGCACAAGCCAGGCAACTTGAGAAAAGAATTATGCGCGAAGGGCAGAATATGACCCATAGAGTATGCCATTATGACAAAAAAAAATCCAGCAGATGTGTACCAAAGCTAGAGCACACTTGCCAGCCAATAATGATAACATAATAATGATGATAACAACAGCCGACTGAGAGAAAGGATGAACATACAAAAGTTTTTCAACAAAAAGTCATCACTCGTAACAATTAGTTAGCTCCAGTTGCCAGCAGAAAGTCACACGCTATTTTGCTAATTAGTTAGTTTGAGATACATTTGCAAGGTTCTAAAGATCAAGAGATTTCTCAAATTTCCCCATTGTGGGACTAATAAAGGACATCTTATCTTATCTTATCTTATCTTAGATTTATAGAGTGAATTTTATGCATGAGCAGAGCTCATTTGCATATAAAAATAATAATACTGTCAGGTTTAGTGTGATGTGGAGGACCCAAAAACAGGGAGTGAGGCAGGCGTACCTTATATGGTATTTAATTAACAACAAAAAAGCAAAAAGGGACTGGTAAAAACAAAAAGATCAAAGTGCAAAATAACAGGGATCAACAAAACAAGGACTGGAAATGAACTAACAATAACTATGATTATGGCTAAGAAAACACTTAGCAGGAGACAGGACACATGAACATGAGCAACATCTTGACAGGGACAATGACAATGGGCCAACAAGAACTGTAAGCAAACAAGGAACTAAATACAAACAAAGTAACGAGACAATACTGGGGAGTGAGAAGACAAGCACGGGTGAACACAATCGTTTTTAACGTGTGACGCACAAACCAAACAAGGAAATACATGAAACTAAATACTAAACCAAAAACAACAGACACAGACCATGACAAATGCTTAAATAGCAATTTCTTCTCCATCCTCCCTGAGAAAAATTTCGACAAATGTAGGCTAATAGTTAATTTAACTTGAGCCGTTATTTAGAATAGTACTGATTTCAGTGGTTCTCAACCTTTTTTAGCTTGTGCACTCCAGACATTTTTGTCAGACCATGAGTATCCATGAATATCCCTCACTGATACATGTTGATGACTTTCCAAAATTAGAATGTAACACCACTGATTTTTTAAGGCAAGTTTTATTTTGCTTCTTTAATTGGTTAAAACATTTAATTCGTAGGCATGTACTTTTAACTTTGAAAAAAAGATCATTTCACCATTAAATATGTGTATATATATATATATACATATATATATATATATTTTTTTTTTTATATATGTGTGTGTGTGTGTGTGAGTACAATTGGTATTACTACTGAAATAATAAAAATAACTAAATAATAACTATAATAATGCTGTATAGATGTTTTCTGTATTTGCATATTGCATTAAAAACAGGCACTGCAAATCAAACGGCCGCCTAAAATCTTTACACAGCATGGTATCTTCACTCACACCTCCTGGGGGTCCGAGCCCCACCTGTCTATAAAAGCTTGTGACGCCCATGTGGACAGAACGTATACACAGCAACCACGCGGACACTCCCAAAACACACACAGCATGTTAACCAGGCTAGTTAGAAAGTGTTCACTTTGCAAATATGCACAGAACAGATGGATACAAGGAGAGACTCACCAAAATAACAGCATCACATAAACTGCTGCTGGGGTATTTTTTTCTAATCCCAGGAGTCTTCATTATTTTCCCAAATGCTATTACCAACACATAATTATGTTGCCTCTTCAAACAATCAGTTTGGTATGTGAGCAACTTCTAAATCTCACCTCATAAACAAAACCACCAGTCTTGTTTTGAAGCAGGTTTCACACAACAAAGATCCTAAATGAACGGACTATTCTATACAAAACAGTCATCATTAAAATTCCGTTTATTACTCATAGAGAGTGTTGTGACAGTCACCAGTAATAATGTTTTCATTATTCTTCCTCCCAGATTATGACTAAAAACAGGCCAACTTTCCCATAACTGTGCCATAGCGTTTCTCCCCTTTTTCCTTTTCACTTTGTTTCCCCGAGACACTCATTACCTCCTGCTCCCTCGACATCCTTCGAGCTTTGCCTCACACCAGTATATGCCTCGATTGCCTCATCACGCCCTTCCCCACACCTGCGCCTCCCTGTGCTTATCTCCTCCCCCCGGGGTGAGGGATCAGAGAGATGAGGGTCTCACAGAGGGAGTAACGAGTGGTTGGAACTAAGCGCCCGGCAGGGAGCAGTCAGCACCATCACCCGGGGGGAAGTGAGATGGAGCCGTCCCTAACAAGTCAATGAGAAACAGAAGGAAACACCAGAAGCTATGGCAAAACATCACGGAGGAGCACGCCAGCAAGACGGCACAACACACGCACAGATTTGAAATTTATAAAAAATCCCTCCCCTCTAGAAATATCAATTAAATCCCTGAACGGAGCAGAGCTGACAAGATACTGCATTGAATCACACGCTTTCACAAGGCACAGTTCCACCGTTTAAAATGGCTTCCCATTTTTGTGCCTCCTTTTAACATGAGAAGAAACTTGAGCAGTTGTGAAAGAGGAACATGAATTTCCTTTTCAAATCTCTAGAAACACATTCCAGAGAGAGACGACTGGCAATCAGACTGGCATGAATAAAGGTCTTAAAAGAATGTATCCAACCGTCTTCTCCACTTGCAAAACTAATTAGCCTACATAGCAATACAGGAGGGCACGAAGCGCCATGGTGACTCGAATGGAGAGTATCTAAAAAGTAGGTTTGCGTCCATGAAGGATGTGGTTCACTTCTTCTACTTACCACTGTCTGATGGTTGACTTGAATGACTTCGTCACCTGCATGAATCTTTTTGCACTGATCTGCTGGAGACTGCAATGTGAGAAATTGTGGGCAAGTGTATAAAATTCATGATTCATGAAATGAGAATATGGTATTGATGTGTTTTGAGTGACTATCAAACTTACATTCTCTGTGGTGCCAGTGATAACATGGAGGCCATCATATGTTGATTTGATGTACATCCCCTGAAAGCAAGATAGAGGGTAATAACCAATGCAAGACTTCCACACATTTCTTGTGTGGAGATACTTTATTTGCTTTAGTGGTTTTTTCTTTTCAAAATTGATTCACTGCCTGCTCCTGGTTTGCAGTCGTGAAAATAATGTCCTAAGATCGGACTTTGTCCCATCTGGGTTTTTATTTGCATTTGTTACTCTTCCAGTCACCTATTTTGGGACCTCCTTAAAATTGTCATCCATTTATCTAAGACTGACTTGAAAAAAAAAGAGAGAAACTTTCAAATCTCAAAGTTGACCCAGTCCCACGGCCAATAATATAAGTCCTTCTGACTCATTTCCATTTTTCTTGAAGAACTGCTTCACTGCCTAGGCTATAAATATCTGTCCAGCAAGCCTTCAAAGTAATAAATGACAGCCATTAGAAAGTATTTTCCCCTGAACTAGTAGTGAACCAACTGTCTTTGCTGGGTTGTCCTTCCAAAAGTTCTGTTCAGCCTATGACATCGACAAAATTAAAGTCCAACACAGTTGGGACCTTTAAGTAAAATGTAAATAAAAAAATAATTCAATGATTTGCAAATCCTTTACAACCTATTTTATAGACCGGTGCACGTGCATTTGGCGTAAAAAGTGGCGCATCTTCATTTTCGTGCCGAGGCAAGTCTAGTTACCGCGTTTGGAAATTTGCAGACCATGCTGTGCTACGCTGTGCGTTCCGGTAGAATTAGATTTTTTATCAAAGAAAATTTCCTTCAGCTAAATCAAAAAAAAAAATCTGAGGTAATTGTTTTCAACAATAAAGAAAAAAGGTTTGCTGTAAGAAAACACCTGGAATCACTGTCTTTAGAAAGTAAAGACAAAATCTGAAATCTTGGGGTACTCATAGACTCGAATCTGACTTCATGCAATCATGTCAAATCTATCACTAAAACAGCCTTTTCCCAACTGAAAAGCATATCCAGACTGTGGTAAAGCTGCATGTTCTAGGCAGACCAGGAGGAACTTACAAATGCATATACCTCCACTAGACTTGATTATTGCAACGGTCTTCTAACTGGACTCCCTCAAAAGAGCCTCAAACAGCCGCATGCTCATTCAGAATAGTACAGCACGGGTTCTGACCAGAACAAAGAGATCAGAATATATTATTCCAGGACTGAAAGCTTTAAACAGGCTCCCAATAAACTGGAAAATTTTAAAAATTTATAAAATTCTGCTACTGTTCTATAAATCACTGGATGGTCTGGGTCCTAATTAAGCAGGGCTCTGTGATCTTCAGACTTGGGTCAATTAGTGGAGCCCAGAGTTCAAAGTAAATATGGTGAACCGGCATTAGGATGTTAGGCTGCACACAAATGGAATAGGTTGCCAACAGATGTTAGGTCAGCCCTGAGTCTCAATGCTTTTAAATACAGGTTCGAAATGTTGCTTTTCTGTTTTGCTGTTCCCACGGAGTTGGAAGAGGACAATGGTCCAAAATGTCCTGCATGCGTGCGTGTGCGTGCGTGTGTGTGAGTGTGTTTCTTTACCAGGCCTTCACTGGGCATGATGCTTGTCAGGTGGACAACCTCCAGATGAGCTGACTGAGAGACCAGAGAGTCTGATGACAGAGAGATGATGTGGTCGCATATCCCCGCTAAGGTCTTACACTGGCGGTAGTAGAAAAGAGGGGGGAGAAAATGACACAGATTAAGTTATTAAGATTGCTCTTTATTGAGAAGGGATACAGTAGTAACCTTGCTGGAAGAAGCGAAAGCAAAATCAATTCATGAGATTGTTCCACATCGCTACTTTCACAACTTGGACACAAACTACGGCCTGTTTGTCCACAGGCATGCCCAAAAGATTCCTGTGAAACGCTGAGCAACACATCAGCCACAACAGCCAACCTGAGGTACACAAATTAATTCAGATTTGTATTACTAGCATCGTAATGTTTTACATTATAAAAATCCAACACATCACTGTACGTTCTGAAACACTGTGACTTCAGAATTTTACTCAAAAAAATTTACTCACTCTGAAATATTTTATGATTTCGGTAGTTTAATGACATAGAAGTCTAATACATCAGCCTAAACAAAATATATACTCTAAGTATAGGCAGTCAAAGAGTGAAAACAATTCATATAATGAGCCTAATATGTACAAGAGCACACACTGATAACCCCTATATAAAATAATCTTCTGATCTCTATCTTAACGAGCAATTACAGGATTATAGTTCTGGAACGGAGTGAGCAGGTCTCAGACACAAATTCTCACACACACGCAAACATGTACAAGCGTTCAAGCACTCCTACACATTTGATAGCTGAGAGTCTGTGTAAATTATTTCTAAAATATTTTGATTGAGTTCTCTATTCCACCTGAGGTACAAATGAGTGCAATATACCCTAGAGGGCAACTTTAAATGTCAATTTGGAAATCAAGCAACAAAGTGTATGAACACAATCTTATCCTTATAGAACCCTAAATAGCCTCCATCTGCAAGCTGCAGCAAGGTCTGATGTCACGGCTCTACTTGTGCCCCTCTCTGATCATCGGACTAACACTTCTGACCTGGGATTAACACGGGACAGGACACAAAAAGGCATGTCACCGTGAGTAGAGATGCTACGTCTCTTCCACTGACACACCCAGCCTTGATTTGACACGCCTCTGGACAATCAGAGCGTAGATTATGGAGAAATTCACTTATGGGGTTGGCTGGCGTGAGATTTAAGAGCAGTCGAACAGAAAGCCAGACATAGTACGCTGTCAAATGGATTAGGCTCTGGCTTCATGCTTCCACCCTCCTCCCTCACTCTTTGCCCCTTTCCTCCATGCACCAAACAAACATACACATCCACAACTATTATCAGAATAAGCATGACTATTTGCTTCGCCGCAACAACCAAGACTAAAAAAAGAATCGGGAGAGGTGAAGGTGAGGAACAGAAAAGGTGATCGGTAAGAAGTGAGAGTCCAATGCTGAAATCAAGGGGAAGGGCGGAAAAAAAAACGCACACAACTAGGACAGCGTTATGTAATAGTGCTCATCCTTATGCATGATCGCACATAAAAACACATACACTTATACACACTTCACGCTCCATCAGGCACACAGACTCGTGCACTCCACTCTCGCTCACGCACACAAACACGTACACACACACAGACGCACGTACACACACACACACCCCTCACACGCACGCGCACACACACACAATATCCCTGTCCATCTGATTGCTGCAGGCTGTAGTCTAGAGCGGAGCAAAGTAGCAGGGAGTTTTGCATTATTGAGCAGAAGCTGACAAACATACAAGTCCCACTACACCCGGGCTGACCAGAGCATAAGACTGAACCACATGCGAGAAGCTCACTGTCGCGTACTGTATTAGAGTCTGCATTCACTTCCATTTCTAGCCCAGGCACTTTCCATTGAAAATCTGATTATTTGCTTTGACGAGGAAAAATCAAAATGGATCACCCAATGATTGACCAATTTGGAAACCAACACGTGTTTTTGTAAATATATGACAGAAAAATGCAGAGGTATGTCATGGCGTATTACAGATGCATATTCAAATTGAAGTTATTTATTTTTTTGTTTAAGTGCATCATGCCCTCACGTGTCGCACGATCAGTATTAGAATTACCCTGACTCACAGCTTCTCGCAAAAGGGCGATTGTGGATCGTTGGCGAAACAGCAACTTAAATATATGTTGCCAATCTTCCAATATCGATGGGTCTCATCTCCACTCCATGTTTGGGCACAACTTTTTCGGCATTCGGAGCATCTAGCTCGTGTGGTCCAATCTACATCATGCCAATAACTTCCTCTACCTCAAAATCTTCAAACACCTGGATCCCTTCAGATAAATTTGAAATTTGGCTTTCTGAGTCCATTTCTGACTGGCTTTGTAGACTTTACATGTAGAGACACGCTTTGTGTTTCTTAAAATGATGTCACACTTCCGGGTTTATTGCCTCCCATGATGTCATTTCGAGAAAATTCCTTTATCGAATACGTGACATAAAATTATTTCATGTTTTTTGTAGGATGTTTAGTTACTTTGGTTTCGTTTGGCATTTTTTTTTAAATTACTTCACACTAGGTCTTTAAAACAATTTTTTCACGTCATAGTTCGGTTCTCAGGCCTGGTTTTGTTTCAGCACCCGAGTGAGTGGGGGTGTTCCCTCCAGCACCGCACCTTTGTTGTATTTTCTACCTTGATCTGTTATACCAAGTGTTTCTAGACTCCATTGTTGCGTTCATAGCCCTTTCGTCATCGTGTTTTGTCTCACGTCGCTTTGCTTGTCTGGTTCTTGCTCGGTTTTGCGTATTTTGATACCCTTGTCATTTGTTTGTCGCAGGTGGGTTTTTTTTTACCTTGCAAGCGTTTTGTGTTTCTTTAGATTTATCCTGGCTTTTAGTTGCCAACGTCTTTAATTTTACTTTGTGGGTATTGTTTTTTTATGAAATAAATCACAATGAATGAACAAAAATCCCTTATTCTTGTCTACGTTTTTTGGATGCCTTTTTATCCGCTCTTCAATAGAACCGGACGGTTCATTTGTTTGTAACATAGGATCAAGGAAATATCTTCGATCTATGCAACTCGGTGTTGGAAATATTTTTGAGTGATTTCATATCACATAACACTATTTTAAGGTTTCCACATTTAACTATAGACATATAGAGTATATAATTGTTAGAATAATATTAAGAGGTTATTATACATTTGCCATGACGCAGCTTTATTTTCATACGTAGTGCATATAACATGTTGCAATTTAGTAGAGTGGAGATACAGGAGGACACCGCTGCTGCAGGGAGTTGCCTGCAAATGGCAGGGCGGCGGTGCTTCTTCAGAAGTGAGGATGACGCAAACAGTAAAGTAATTTCTTATAAATGGAGAGCTGACTATCATTCATTTGGCCGCCCATCTGAGTCGTCTTTACTCTGTGGCGTCTGAAGACCTCCAGCAGCGTCCCAAACCGCCATCACCAAGGAGGGAGCCACAATCGTCGGGCCAGGGAAGCAGCAATGCTTTGGTGGTTGGAGATTTTTTAATCAAGTGAATGGGACCCTCCGTGTGAAACGAGCCACCTGACCATCTCCGTGGCAAAAATGGAAGTGTTTCATTGGTGAAAAAGAAAAAGTGGGCGTGTGTTTAATAAGCAGTGGCGGTAAGGGAGAGGCGCCTTAGTTTGTTATGCATTAGATTGAATCTCTTTTAAATGCTGCCTCAGTATCAAGATTTTAACTCACAATTGCGACACCAGAGTACACGGAATCGTGATCTTGATGTTTGTGGGGGACACACGGACATGCATAACCGGGATATCAGGTAGTCCCCAAGTGCCCACATCAGACATCTGCCATCTCCCTGGCCCATCGATCATGAAGTTCCTTTGCGCAGAAACCAGTTTCTTCCTCTCGAAGCACTGATTTTAAAGGGAACGAGAGAAGCCACTTTGACTGGTTGCAAATCAAGTTGGCTGTGTTGAGTCTCACAATAGCGCAAAGTAGCAGTTTTTAGCTAAGCGAAGCTGCGTGCATCAATGAAAATACCAAAACCCAGTCTGGCCCGCCTCTGCACAGATTTAGACTGTACCCCATGCTAGACTTGCTCTTGGCCCGAAAATAGAGCCCCACTTCTGCTGCTGTACGTCTTCTCTTTGAATTTTTTTGTCTCATTTTGTGAAGCAGCAGATGTTTTGCATCAATATTTTTTTCGATTGTTTGTCCACGATCCACTCCAAAATTAGTTCATATATAGCATTGTGTCTCAATTATTTTCTGTTACGCCGCTCCTCGCAAGAAGAATAACAATTCGCTACCCTACCCCCCACCCACCACAACCCACTCCACGCCGTAATTATAAATGATAGCATTTTCTTTGCAAAACAAACCTACACCGTAAAGTGAATGTTCGCTGCACACAATAGGCAATGAGAGCACCATTACCACTACTGGAGTGGATGTGCAATTACACGTAATTGTAGTACGATGGAAAAAAGCATGTTCCACAGCATCGCACCGCACCCCCACAGGGGGTCCCGCCCCACTATTTGAGAAGCACTGATATATAGGGATGAAACTTCACATTATCATTTTTTACCCACGTATATTGGTGTCCCATGTGTGTTTGTTTCCTTACAGGTTTATGTCATGTGAACATCTTACTGGGCTGTCACTTCACCTCGGCTTTATTTTATTTCTAGTCAAATGAATCATCAAGCATAAAGCATTTATAAACATCTCCTCTTTCTTCTTTCACGCTGGCTCCCAATTTCACACATAAACCTCCCACACATAACCGAGAGCCACATGTCGCCTTTAGTCTGACACCCGTGTACGTACGTGCATGGGTGTGCATGCTTGTGTGTGTGTGTGTGTACGTGTACACGTGTGATTAACAGCTCTGTTACCAGAGTCGGGCATTTGTTAGTGCTTTAGTGAGTCTGTGAGTTCTCGTCAGTATCTCAGGACTGCCCAGTTGGTCCGAGTCTGCCAAACGGCATTGAGAACGGACTTACCTGACAAGCCCCCAAATAAATAAAAAAATAAAACAGTGTTGTATACCTCAATGGCAATGTCCCAAATGGTTTGTATTTCACCAGACTGTGTATCTGTGTGTGTGTCTGTTGTTTTTAATTTTATCTTTATTTGACTTCATGTCTGCTTATAGGGCATCTGCAAGTGACATGGAAAGGATGTTCTCTACACCAATTGGCTGTCGTGGACGCTAGATGGACTGGGCCCTCGTGGGTCGACCTGAAATACTGATGGGAACTTGGTCACGGACTGACGATGCCCACCTCTGTCTGTTACAAGAGAGATACAGTGAATGGTATCGTTCCACAACCAAACATTATGGGCAAGTAAGGTAATATGTTCAACCACATCAAAACCAGCATCTAAAATAGAATGTTTTGTTTGGTAGCGCTTGTAGAAGTATATCAAACGACAGCCTATTCATTCAACACAGACAATTCTAAGGATGAGTCAATCCATAATTGGCTCAGACATGTGTTTTGCAATTTCCCCTTGTCAGCCTTTTATTTGGTTTCCTCCACCTGACCTTGAATGGTATCAGAAAGTGTCCTAATCCAACTGTCAGCCTACATTAGACACTTGCTGCTCACTCTGTTTAACACACAAACACTCAAGCAAAGAAAGTCCCCGAGCTCTTGCAGATATTAAAGTGCACAAGTTTGATACCCAACAACACACACACGCCTATAGACAAACATTCATCAACCACAACATTAGGCAAAGTACATTCGCACAGTTTAACAATATCCAATTTAAAAGTAATAAGGAAAAAAATCCATTCAGCAATATGATTATTATTACAGTAGGTCACTAACAGTGTACTGCCACATTATCCTGCACTAGTGTTAGATTGAGACCATAGTCCACACCTGCATAGTCCTTAGAAATGGTTCTAATATTATGGTGACCTTCTTTAAGTTAAAATAAAGAGGAATATATGAGCGAGATCTCAGAGCATGCAAGTACTGTATAAGTAATGTTGTAGTTGGTGAGTTTGTACATTTGGAGCATTAAAAAGTCCATCATGCCATATTTAAGCATAAATGCAAATGTGAAAATTTTACATTTTTGTTTAGAGGGCTGAAACTTTAAAGAATTAGATTTCGACTTCCATACTGATGGCGAAGAAACTTACCACATGAAGAATCTTGTTCTCGGTTTCATATACAGTGCAGTCCTGCGAAAATAGAAAAATAAAAAACTTTGACGTCAACTTCTGCTCTGAGGCTACCCTTTGGTAAAATAATAATAATAATAACAATAATAATAATAATAATGATAATAATAATAATAATAATTTTAAAGTACATTTTGGCAGAAAATATGTGGCTAATTGGAAGGGTGATATATCACTAGAAATTAGCAGCATTTTCATTTGCAAGCAATGCATCCAGATTATGAATATTACTCAATAATAGGCAGGGAGCATTCGACTTAGCTTTTAGAAAACTATCCATAACTACTGTGTGAACCTGACAGATTGTTATTTAACGATTGCTGATTGTTAATCTATTTCTGGGAAAGCAGCCAACTGAGCCTACCAGATGCACACGGTAGCAGCGAATACATCTGCTTGATCCATTAGTACAGGCTGTTTTACCCCCATTGTGTCGTGCTGCACCCTGGCAGCCATGAGTCCATTTGGACCATTGTGCACCAGTGGGGTTTCCTATGCTGTGCCTCTACGCTGGCTCTTGTAAGACGGCATGGGTGTTATCAGCAAGGCTCCAGGACTAACTATGGGCACTGACTCTAAACTGGATCTTAAAGTAAATACAGTACATGGAAGAGGTCCAATGGAGCAGGTACAGTCGATAAGATTGCTCTAGTAGCAATCACTCGCAGAAAAGGGCCAAGTGTAAATGTAGGTAATCTACATGAAGGCAGAAGGAGGACAGGAAATGAAAGAATGAGAAACGAGTTGTTCATTCTTCATAAAGGCATTTAAAGTGAAGCTGAGGATTGTGGTTGACAGTGAGTCAATGAACATGCTGGGAGCAGCTGTGACAGAGCACTCTTGTCCCATCAGCTGCAAACAGCCCTTGGCAGCGTGCAGATGTTCCACTCATAGTCAAATCTACAATAATGGGATCCACTGAAGACCTGAGCGAGGTGAACGCATTTTGACTTTCTGTGGATATTTATGGGTGCAGTTGAAACAAACTGAGTGGAATGCGCTAAAAAGTTGTACATTTCGGAGGTCAACTACCAGTTTTTGCTTCACAGGAAACCTCTACTCTGTGTCATCAAAATTAGTAATGGCTACACGACACATACAATGTAATTTGTTGTTTATTAAGTTTGACTCTAGCAAAAATATATTTTTTTCTTTTTTACAATTTTCTAACTTTAAATCAGTTCGAGCCTGACTTGCCGCACAGTTTGTGAAGAGTACCTGCACAAGCAATGCGCATTCTCAAACCTGAGACAGAGAAGTGATTTTTTACTTTTAAATACCAAATTAGTTAGGCAGGTGTAAACTAGCACACGTCAGAAAAAATAAACAAAAAAAAATAAATAATTAAAGCAGTTTTGTCAGAGGTGATAGGGCATCTGTTGCGAGTGTGTGACAGGCTTATCTCCCCTCCATCCCCCGACCACGGTCAGGAGAGTCGAAGAAGGAACGGATAACACATGACTCCTTCCTGTGACTTACTTCAAATCAGACCTTTGATCACTGAACATCATTTTTGTTTATGGCAACTGTTGGCCTGACTCCTTGTCGCTTGTATTTTTGCCTGTGCTGTCATCGCCTGGTATGCTGGTTTGCACCTGCCTTTCAGACAAGTTGACGCAAAATAATCCATTGCAATCTGTCTCAGGTTCGATGAATTACATTTGCATAAACTCCTTCGAGAAAGTGAAGAATCGACTGCGTGACAGTTTTGTGCATTTGGCAGATGCGTTATGAGTGGCCGGGTTTGTTTGAGCAATCAAGTTACCACCTGCTTTTTGCACAGTGGTACCACTCAAACTCTTTACTTTGAGTAGCACCTCAAAAAACACTAAGCCCTCAGCGCACCACCAAAGGACCAACATTAAAATACTGTAGCATAGTAGGCGAAAGTGTAAACCAAAAACATGGAACTATATTTAACTGAACTGTATTTAAAAATAACTATCATGGATTGAAGAAAAAAAAATCTACTTTAACATGATGCAGAGTTTGAATACTGAATTCAGTAATTCTGTGTGTACTGCTAGAGGGAGCCCACACTTTGAAAAAGACTGTTTTAGTAGTAGGGCAGCAAAGCGGCCTGGACACACAGCTGTAGCTTCCCTGAGCAAAGACACAGATACGCCAAACTGCTCTCCTGGCACTTAAGTAGCCTCTTGCTCCACTGAGTGTTTGATGTGTCCACTACTGCCTTGGATGTAATTTTGTTTATATGACAATATAAGACAAATAAAGATGATTCTTCTGTACTAGAGCATGCACAACATTCCAACCAACAGTAATTTGTAACTATAATAAGTGTGTGCGTGTGTGTGTGTGTGTGCAGACATTCCCGACAACAATAATTTGTAACAATAGCAAGAGCGTGCGTGTGCGTATGTGATGTGGGGGCACCTGCTGTACGATGGTAGTTAATTCTAGGCAGAGCTGCACAATATTGTTCTTCAGTAATGAATACTCTGTCACACTGGCAAACGGAGACCTGAAATGAAGGACAAGCACAGTGTGATTCCAAATGTCAAAAGCAGTGTAGGCAGTATAAAAAGTTATACACATTTCTTGTTCTCTTCAATGCTCAGTAACAAACAAGCACAAACAACAACAAATCAGAACTGGAATGCCTTGGCTAAATCTCAGTGTTTCTTCTCTTCCTGTGGTGCCTCAACTACATATTTAAAGTCTGTTGCAGCATTTGTAAACAAATATCCATTTTCTTTCTAATATATTTATCAGAACTGGAATGGTTTTTTTTTAACTTTGAACTGACAATGGCACAAGAATTTACCCAAATGAATTGACGATGTATGTAAGTATACTGACTATACTGACTGTATCATGCTGAGATGTGTTTGTAATAGATTACTCAGCCAATTCATCAAAGGGGTGACTGAGATAACATTTCCCAATCTAGGTTAGGGTTGCCACAAGTGATTATTTTCATAATCGACTAGTTACCTAATATTTTTGCAATTAGTTGGCAAATCAAATTATATGTAAATTGCAGATTATCGTTCCAGCAAGCAGCTGCTCTTATATAACCAGCTTGTTGTGATAAAGGAAAAAATCAGAATAATAGTACAGTCCATATTTAATAAACTTTACAGCTTTTACTAGTACTGCTAACATGTTTTTTAACATTGACAAAAGATGGAAAAATATAGTATAAAGGCAATACTCAGGCCTTTAACAATTTCAGCTGTGAATGTTGACTGCACTTTAAAATGGAGCCAAAACCTATGCGCAATCATGTACAATTACGACACGGGAAGTTACATGAATGAAGGACGATGATCGAATTTCTGAAAAAATAATAAATAAATTCTGATTCATCTCATCTATGCATCTCTAGATTACGCAGGTGTTGTAGTTTATGTGTGCACTTGACATTTATGTCAGTTATTTCATCAAATTTCATTTTTTCATTACTGGGCAAAAAAATGAACACCAAATGACTGTCCAAATTCAGTTGTGTGTGCTGTTTATACCTGTCGAGCCAGGCTAGCAGGTTTTTTGCCGCACCAATCAAATCCACCACTGAGGTGAGGAAATCATTGGGTAGCCTCCGGGAAGCTCTTCCATCATAGTGACCTCCCCTCCGCCTGCCCAGAATGAAGTTCTGGAGGTTCTTGGCTGAAGCATTCAACTTGTGTGACAGAGTCCGGAGGTTTTCTGTCTCTAGGCCGTAGTTCTGGAAGAAAAATGAAATCCATTTTTTTAACTGCCTGGTAAAGAAAATGAGGCAGATATTTGATGTCAGTGTGTAACAGACCCCCGCACACCAACGATGCAGCTAAACCAGACTTGGAATCAACAACTACTTATCTTGAGTGGGCAAATGTCAGCTTCAACTTTTGCTGGGATTCAAATTTTAAATTATGGATCAAAGGCCATCCTGACGTTGACGACGTAATGGCCCTGTGACCGTTCACAAACAAAATCTACATGTATAAGTGAGATTCAGCTACAGAACACTGCCAAGCTGTTTATATATTGATTTTACGATAGTATTTATAATTAAACATAATGCACCTGTGGACGAGACAGTGAAGCATGGAGAGTCTCTGTTGCAGAAATGCACAAGTACAGTCAATCAATGGAATCAACAGCCTCTGAACTTCAGAGGCTGAAGTATCCACACTCCTTTTATTTTTTACCCAGTTCCTCTCTTTGTATAATGTAAACTTACAGCAGCCAGACCAATGCACTTTTCCTTTGAAAATCACATCTTGTTGGTGTGCAATAGGACTGGGCATCTATTTTTAGGGTTTGGCCAGGGAAAATTTGCCCTTTTCTTGGCAATCAAACTTTTTTTCTTTTTTTTTTTTTTTTTGTGGTTCAGTGAACAAAAAAAAAACTGTGCGGCATTCATTCTTACCAATAATACACTGTGTTGACCTGTAACTACAATAATCCAAAATAACGACCAATTATTAATATCTTTCTCACAAAGCCAAGATGAATTGAAAATATTTTGCTATTATTTACTGTGTACTATACATTCAACAATTGCTACTTCAATTGCATCTTTTATGAAAAAAAACAAAAAAAAAAACAACTCCTCCTCTCTGGACAATCGGGCTACATAGCCCATATGTACGCAACCTTGTGACCCTTGTAAAGAAACACTCAGACCCACTGAGCCATATTGTGTACAGCCAACCGAGGCACCTCTGGAAATGTCTTGCCGGAAAGAGGCTGATTCCTGCTGACACAACGACTGCACACACACACATACACAGATCTAGACTCTATTTCCCCTCTGCCTCTAGAGCAATTTAGTACAGTCACGACCACAGTGACTACAAAGGACTGTTGCACAGTGGCAGCAAGAGGAGTGAGAGACCAAATTAGAGAAGCTAAAGAGGCAGAAAACAAGATGAACAGAGAGCAACGAGCAATGCATCTTCCAGAAACTGGGTCATGCATATGTTACAGTATGTTCTTTATGATCTAATAAACAGTACAGTATGGGAATGCGGATGTATATATGAACTTGTGTTTGCACATGCTACAATTAGGCTTCCCTATGATTCGGAACGGCACTTGTGGACAGAGTGTACATATGAAGAAGAGAAATAATAATCTGATCACGGCTTAGTGTGTGCGAATTTGTGCGTGATTGTGTGTTTGCATCTGCGTGTGTACAAAGAGAAAAATAATTTGAGCTTGCATATGTGTCTGTGTGTGTCAATCAATATAGTACAAGGACGATGCCATTAGAGCAGCCCCCCCACTACCTTTATGTCGATCTCGTTGCCATAGCAGCAGTGTGGGGTAAAGCCTCTTCGATGCGGAAATTTCAACCATTGCCAGACCCACATAATCACAATCAAACATCATTTATGATATGAAAATGGGGACTCACAACTTTCTTTTTTCTCTCTGAAACCTCCAACTGCCATCCACTACAGTACTATCGATTAACACTTCACAACTCCATACTTCGCAAGTTATACGTATTGATATTGTGTTTTCACATTGCCCCAAAAGGAATAATAAGCCGAGCTAATTAAGAAATGGTTGTTAGAAAAGTCCAAATAGTGAGCAGGTAAGAAAAGCATAGTGGAGAAAAAAATGAATCAATGACATTTTAGTTAATTTTCCATCCATACATTTTCTTGACCACCAGTCCTCATGGGGGTTGCACATGAGCTGAAGCCTGGGATAATAATAATAATAATAATAATAATATTCCCTTTATTAGTCCCACAATGGGGAAATTCGAGATTCGAACCCAGGCCTCCTGGGGAGACTGGGTCCTGAACGCGGCGCCTTAGACCACTCGGCCATCCTGGCAGGGGTGCGCTCCGGACTGCTCACCATTAACCAGCAGAGTATATATAAACAAACAAGCATTCAGATTCAAACCCAAGATTCAAATGAAAGGCAGACAAATGTCCCACCATAAACTATAGCATGCAAATTTAGAAGCCGGAACTGCAGGAATTCATTATTTTCAATGAACAAAACTGAGCTTTGAGGACTGCTTAAACTCAGTTTATGAAAAAGAGGTTCCTTCAATTTAAAAACCGACAAAAACTACAGTGAAAAATAATGTGCATTGATAAACAAAAATTAAGTGTTGCTAAAAGCATTTTTCTAAATATTGTGGTGTGTCAAAGACATATATATGGTGTAATGCTTTTGTTCACTTTTATTTAAAATTAAATGTATTTTTTTTCCTCAGATGAGGTGAGGTTACCAGAACACTCCATCCATCTTCTCCTGGTCCGGCCCCTCTGTCAAATTTTAGAACCCATTGTGGCCCGCCAATCAAAAAGGTGGCCCACCCCTGCAGTAGACTTACTTGCCATGTCGTACAGTGCTCTATACTACAGTAGCCGTAATATTTCTGGGGGGATTTGGAATGACATGCAGGACAAACAGAACCTCAACAGTATTAAAAATTTTGGAAAATACTCACAAATTGACATTTGCACTTTATGTTGATTTGCTGTCTAGCAGTTTTGTGCCCTCCTTGTATGGTAATTTTCACGCGAGAGAGCCTTTTGCAACGGAAACAGTTTGCAGTTATTTTGTTGGATGCTTCAAATACTTAGCTGTTGAATAATGAGATGTGGATATTTTATACATGCATTGAGAAATGTATTAGAACAAATTAAAGGTATTAACAGCCATACTTTAGATGTCTGCGTCTATTTGGCCCCTATTTAAAATGTTTGGCATACATGTTATTGGGGAGGCTATTTTGCTGAATCAATTTGGGTGGATACAGGGCACAGGTTGGTGTATCAGTTAACGTGGTCCGGAAATGTTCTGTGTCCTTTGTGGGTGTCCGCCCCCCCCAGTAGCAGTAATGAAAAATGTATGTTAATTTAAGTTACTCATCCCTGATATAGTGCTAGCAATTTGCTACCGAGGCATGCGGTAACATGGTGACTGGCTATATGGAGACAATTAATGTTATGATGATTAATTGTGTACAGTATGTCCTGTCCCGGGATATAGTATTGACTGTCACTGTGTGCCATTTATTCCAATTGTAAAATTTGAATATGAAGAGGAGCTGATTAACAGCCACAAGCATGCACACATATGTGCACACACGCACAAACACACCCCCACGGACACGCGCACACACACACACACACGGTTTCAAACAACCTCAGCTAATCCAGCAGTATGTGCCCGAGAGATAAGGTGCATCATGCATATTTTTTTCATATTCTCTCTCTATTTCACTTCCCCTTTCACACCTCTTGTCCTCGCTTCCTCATTCTCTCTCTTGGAGGGTAGCACCTAATTCCCCCTAATTCTCTAATCCGGAGCCGGGGCACGACACAGGCTGGCTGTCAAGACATACAAAGCATGCCTAAAATGACTTATATATATATATATATATATATATATATATATATATATATATATATATATATATATATATATAAAAGCATGTTGAAGAAAATATACACATCCTGTGCGTTTGAAATTATATTTCACCATTCTCCTGACTGAAAACAAAAAAAAAACATCCCTCTGATTCTGCAGAAGTTCTATGCGAGCTGACCATGGCTTGAGAGATAAAATGTGATGACACAAATGTCAGTTAAAGCCTACTAGAACAGCTGAGCTTCATTTGGGATTAATCGGAAGGACTTAAAATGGTGTTCAGTGGGTGGTGACAAGAGCTGGACAATCCGTCAGATTGATGGAGTGGTCCGTCAGTCTGTCATTGATACAGATAAAACCAGAGCAGATTCTGATTCAGAGCAAAAAACATATCTGTAAAACTTTACCTGTATTTAAAAAAATGGTAAAAATGTGTTGACTTGTGATATTAGGAGACACAAACATTGACCTACAACACATCAAAACATCCGCAAGTCAGTCGCCTTGAACCGGCCCTTCTGTGTTCTCCTCCCCGTTGTCATGCAGACAAGCATTCCCTTCCTCATGTGTTCCACTTGTACCACATTGCCTTTCCCTTCTTGTGCACTTTTTAAAAATACAGGAGGGCCCACTGATGGCAAGGAAAAAACATGCACGTGTGCTTATTATTCTTATAGTGTGTGTACTCAAGATTAAGACAGTACCACATATGTACATAATGATTGGCGGTGTGTTCGTGACCAAGGCAAATCCAGCACTACGATTGGCATGACTAAACATTACACAGATCTGATCGGCGAGATCGGATCAGCAGATATTTTGCTTTATATCCACAACAAAAAGCTTCAAGGTGAAGCGAGTGACTGACCAGGGCACAGAGGAGATCAACTGCTTCTAGGATGAGCTCCTGGTGTCCTATCCTCGTCACCCCCAACTCCTCCAGTTCCTGATGGGTGATGTGCAGAAGCTGTTCTCCGCCCATTTGCTCCCGCTCGAAACTCTTCACATACTGCTGGAGACAGTCATCCAGACCTGAGAGAAAATGGGGGGAGATTCAGGCCAACATGCATCAAAATGTCATCATAACTCATATTGCATCTTTTATCATATACTCCTAGTATAACTATGATATTTTTGGTTACAATAAAAACAAACATGAATCAATAAAGACTTATTGAGAATCTCCGTTGTGCTTCTGTTTCAAAAGACACAAAAGGTAGAAATACACAATCAAAGTGAAATACTGTATTTTCGTCTCTTTTCCTGGTATTGTTATGTATTGACACACATGCAGTGATTACAAGTTGTATTGATGCTGATGATTTATGTGCACGATTATTTTGCACTTGTGCAATGCTGTTACTTTTCCCAATTAAAATTGTGTCAAATGTACGGTATACCTCAAGAGATGCAAGTAACATATTGGCGGCGTATAGATGCGGCGGTCTGGGATACTATTGATCAGTTAAGAGCTTCAGGCATTGGATAAACAAAGTCAGCAAAAGCGCACCTCTCCACAGACCTAAGGAACAAGCCTGTTTGAAAATTAAAACACGTGAGGCAAAAAGGCATGAGAGCGCCCATCATAGGGGCGCATAACGGTGCACTAAAGTCTGCCTTGTGAATGTTGGTCTCAAACAAATCACACATACAAAACAATTACAATCGCTGTTGATAAAACTGAGTGAAGCCGTGAGGAAAACACTCATGCCCGAGGGAAGTGAGGACGACAGAGAGACAGTGTGGTAGCACCTTAACACAGTCAACACACACGCACACGAATAGCACTCCGTCATGGGACACAGAAGGCAGGCACAATATCAGTCAATATCATCAAGTGTTATTCTGAGAGACCCACAATCTTGTTCCATACGGCATAACAAATTGAAATCTATCACATTACTATGTACTGTGACTCCCCATGAAGAAAAAAATTGGATCATTTTATTTACCTCAGATGTGACAATCTGGTATTATCTCAAGATCATAATAATACATTTTGTACATGAAAGCCATATTTGAGAAATTACTGTATGGAGGTACTGTTAATAGCTCTTTCAAAATGCAGAAACAGCATTTTACTGCCTTCGGCTTATGGTAATCACAACATAACAAATGTCAACAATGTTTTTTAATGACGAAATTGTGATGACATTGCTCATTCAACTTGCCAATATTACATACGTACATATTATTCCACAGATTCATTTTTCCAAGTTTCAAATTGATTATATTGGCACCATGCCTTGGAAAAAAAATAATAAAAGAGAAGCATACACAGAACGGTAGGTTGGATTTAAAGGGCCAGAAAAAATAAGTGACTACTAGCTTCTAAACAATAATGCCACAATGGAAGCAGTTTTATCGCGACATGATTTAGTTTGTTTTCCTCAAAATGCCTTCCAAACATTCGGTGAGCTCATTTATCTTAATATGTGGGGAAAACTTTATGATTTAAGGTGTACTCTGGTGTGTTCTCAGGTATATTGCAGTAACACAAAATAAACGCTGGAAGATTAATTGAGAGGTCTCAACATTTGAACTGAGAGTTCAAATCAATAGTATGCAACGCTCAATACTAAACATGAGAATAAATAGAGATTATAGTCATACATTCCATGACTTATGCATCTTGTTAAAAATAAAACGTGCAAAGCTATACATTGAAGCCTTCAATTTAAGTTGTCTTCCCTTTAATAATAATAATAATAATCCCTTTATTAGTCCCACAATGGGGAAATTTGAGATTCGAACCCAGGCCTCCTGGGGAGACTGGGTCCTGAACATGGCGCCTTAGACCACTCGGCCATCCTTAAGTTATTTACTTCGGTACAAAAAGACAAAGTCCAATGTATTCCAATAAGCCGTGGCCAATATCGACAGAAATATGTGCAAGTTGAGTGCATGAGCAGATTTTCTTCATGCAGCCGGCAGTAATAGGAGCAGATACAGCCATGCTGAAATGATAAAGGCAGAGCAGAGCCTGCAGCGAGTAACGAGGAATTTGAATTCATGACTCCAAACATTACCATATGAGAGAGACGCATTTGCTCTTCTCATTTGTACCTTAGCTTCCGAGGAAAAGAGGCATTTATGAATTGTGGCCATGTTAAACAGTGTGCCATTTTATAAAGTCAGTCTTGGGAAAATACATCTATTTATTTGGGAAACCAACACCTCCGATTCAAGTTATTCACCAATCTTTGTATTTCTAAACATTTGCTTTTCGGTACATCTGTAGCAAAATAATAATTTTAAATATTATCACTGAATTAATTCAATAGAGCACCATGGTTGGACAACTTGTTAGCACGATGGCCTCACAGTGCAGTGGGATTGATTCTGGCTCCGGCCTTCCTGTGTGGAGTTTGCATGTTCTCCCTGTGCCTGCGTGGGTTTCCTCCGGGTACTCCGGTTTCCAAAAACATGCATGGCAGGTTGATTGGTTACTCTAAATTACCCCTAGGTGTGAGTGTGAGCATGGAAGGCTGTTCATCTATATGAGCCCTGCGATTGGCTGGCAACCAGTTCAGGGTGTAACCCGCCTGCTCCCCGAAGACGGCTGAGATAGGCTTTGTTTGTCAATGAGTGCCCTGCGATTGGCTGACAACCAGTTCAGGGTGGAGCCCACTCAAAGACAGCACGCTCGCGATGGCGTACTAGCTGCGTGGAAATAGCTGCTTATAAAGTATATGCGCAATACATCATGGGAATAGTGCAGTAACAGTTTCGAGGTTGATTGGCCGATTGTTTTGCTTTGACTTGCGAGAGCAAACTTAAAATACAAGCGCTGTATGGTGGCAGGAGACTCAACTCACTTCACAACAAGCAGCAGTTTGCCAAATAGGACTGACATTCATAAATACTCTTCAAAAAAGAGGCTTCATGCTGTTTGTTTTCACTCTTAGCGAAGGTTACTACCAAAGTAAAATCCTAACGTACATGGGGAAACACCAGAGTGATATATTGTAACAATTGGCTTCTATGCGGCGGTTCTTACCTTTTAAGCAATGACTATCTGACCACATGCAGGGTAGCAACACATTTAGACTGATTATACTTTAGTTACAAAATCAAATCAATCCCTCACGTGTCCATGTATAGCACAGGATATGCAGTGTATTGACTAGAAGCCCCGTGTCACCTTTTGTACAGTACATACATATAAATTGGTGACTCAGTTGCTAGCCAGTTACTTGAATAAATACATCTTAACCTAGAGAAACAGATGATTTTCATCAAGGATTTTTAGATTAATTTTATTCATAAACAACAGGTTTATTGCATTTTGACTGCAGGACCAACAAATTGTGACCTCCCTAGAGTTGGTCATGCGGTATAATACAAGTCAAATAAATATTAGCCCCAGTGGAGCAAAAAAAAAAAAAACAAGAAGCTATTTTTATGTCGTAAGTGTCATTCTGTGTAATCAAGTTATAAACTTGCGCAGCTTTTCGCTGGAAAAATAATGGAGTAATGGAAAGAAAATGGACTCCACACTACAAGCATCCGCACCGAAAGCTGGAGTCAAGAGGATAGAAATGTGTTTGTTCAGCTAAATCCAAAAAGTAGTTGGTGTGGATTTTTCAGATTATTCTTGAAGGTTGAAAATTTATCTAACAAGTACGGTGAACAAAACCACCTTAAGAAGCACTTTATAGTTTCTGTGTATTAACAGCACTATGTACGATGGAGTATCACGACAATCTGATTTTACGTTTTGTACTGTTTCATACTTTATTATCCAATAGAATGCAATGAAATCTTTTAGCTTTCTTATTATTATTTTTATTATTATTATTACTAGTTTTCTAAAAGCTAAGTCGACTCCTCCCTGCCTATTATTGAGTAATATTCATAATCTGGATGCCTTGCTTGCGAATGAAAATGCTGCTAATTTCTAGTGATATATCACCCTTCCAATTAGCCCTGTATTTTTTGACAAAATGTATTAATATTAATATTAATATTCGTTGTTGTTGCTATTATTATTATTATTATTATTATTATTATTATTATATGTAACTTCTTCATCTACAGTCCAGGCAAGTCCTTTCAATCTTCTCAGCTTTTATAGCCAAAAGAAGAGGGTTGCCAAGCAACCAACGGCAAGATAAGCCTCAGAGTAGAAGAAATGGATAAGCATTTGCTGGCCCTCAGGACTTTGCACTGATGCAAGGCTAAGGACCGCACAATGCCACACAAACAAACACACTGTACTGTACCCATATTTGAAAAACATTGTTGAAGCTATCTATAAAATCTGATTTTACTGCTTAATATGATTCGAAATGAAAAAGATTTGCAGCAGTGACTTCCCGGTTTGCCCATTAACATTAACTGAAATCACACAGTCAAAACAGTTTTTTAATCTTTTTTTGTCGGGACCATGCTTGAGTCAGAGTGGAACTCGTGCAAAGAGCACTGACAGGCAGTGCAGACTTCCGTCTTATTGCTTTGCCTCCTTTCTATCTTTGAGTTTCCAGCTGGTAAAAGTGCAAGTAAAGAAGAAAAGACTCAAAACTCACTAAAATATTCCTACTGTGAAATATTCATCACATCATGACAGAATATTCTTAAGACGGTGGCATTTTAGCTCTCCTGTATGCATGCTTTCATGTGCACACCAACCTCCTCTCTCAAACGCAGCTTGCTGGATGAGGAGGCAATCTGAACTGATGGCACTTCTACTGGAAATATTCACACTTACATGTCAGAAGTATTTAGACACGTTTGAGCATATTATAAAGCGTGTTCGAAAATATTTTCATGTACGTTTGAACGTATTTGTTAGTCAAAAATCATTACTCCACATTGGCAGTTCCATGTCTAATTTCAGCCAAGGTCAGAAAGTCATTGCAATGAACAAGTGGTGCAACTGTACAATATGTGTACTTTGAAAATCAGAAATAGTTCTTTCAAAATATTACTATAATTAGTCTTTCGACTATTGAGGCCGCATTGAACATATTCTTGCTAAGAAATTTATTGGGTTATCTTCCCTTTGATGACCCGTCATTGGGAAAATAACTTGTTATACAAAGTGTGGTTTTTACGACATAAATTGTGCATTTTGTCTGGAAAATTATCGATTTTGCCATGATTTTAAAGCTGCCAGTCTTAGGTGCCAGTCTTAGGATCTCTATCCTAACATTTTCCATTTTATAAAAAGCTGCATAATTTTTATGAGAACAGCTTTCCCCAAGCGGTAGAGTTACCATGAACAATATGTTCATGTTGAAAGTATTTTTATGCACGCACAAAATCTGAATATCATTCAAATCAAACCGTGACCTGTGTTCTGAGCACAAACAAAAGCAGATGGACAATTTGGATTCCAATTCAAGGTTCCTAGTGGGATACAATAACATCACATAAGCCTAATATTATGTAATGTACTGCTTGCTGTGCTGTAGCTTGGTGGACAAAACAAAATACAGACTTGATATATAATAAAACTTTTATCATGATTAACAGGCTAGAAGATGATATTAAAAACATAATCATAGTAGAAAATTAGAATGTGTTACCGTTGTATGTGCAAAATAATGATTAATGACCAGAGGTGGGCATTCCATCAGTGATGATGGAAGATCCAACAGTCTGTCACTGACTCACACCCGTTTTGCTGACAAATGACGGGAAACTTCAAAAAAATGATGGACTAAGCAACGATGGATGTGAGTTTCCCCCCGTCATCAGAATCGGCACTCACTGGGTCACTGACGGACTCCTGTCTCGATTTTCACTGATGACTGATGGAAACATGCGGTGCGTGTCTCTCATGCGTGTGTTTGCAGTGGGGTTTCTTTTAGCAGAGCAGAGGAGAACCTACTCGTTCTCAGAAGAAAAGAAAAAAGTTTGAATATCGCTAGTCAATCTGTGGTTATATTGGCTGCTAAATCTATATCAGTTCCCATTAAGCATGTCTGCTCCCCTTATAGGTCATCACGGTCGATAGAGGAAGCTGGATTTGAGGTATTTACCCTCCATCGGTCCCACAGACTGCAATGACATTGTCCCGTATTGTTTTCGTGTGTCTCAGTTTTATTTCATTCATTTATTTTTTTCACTTCATCGTTCTGTTTTTTTGTGGGGGTTTTTTTTGTTTTGTGTTTTGAAACTTTGTGCAGCAAAAGCGTGACGTAGTAAGTAGTCGACGATTGGCTGTTGCTGACGAGATTCTGCCAAAGAAGAGGAAGAAGAAGAGGAAGAAACAACTGTCAGGCCTAAAATAGTGGTGACGAACTTTATTTTGTGAGAACAGAAGTTCGGTTCAAATAACGATGGCGGAGAGATGGACGGAGGATGAGACTTAACACAGATCTGATCAAGTGGATTTTATGCAAAATCTCTGATCCAGTATGTCATAATTTGTGCGATCTATCAATGATGGGAGTGATTGTATCCGCAAAATAATATATTCCAGCAAACAGAACCTCTTTCATTCCGAGATCACTCTGTCCTGCCCGTATATATGTTAGCCCCAAACCCAATCTAATTTTAGCCTTTGTGCTGGGTGCCGGAAATTAAACATCCAATTTCAAAGTAATAGCTTTTGAGTAGTTTCCTTTTGACTGGTAAAAAGCCTGAAGCCATTTTGGCGCTGGTCGACTGTAGAGTAAATATACAAGTTATTTAAATACATATAGTGTTGCATCTTTTGATCGATTCACTGGTAAATTATAAATGACGGACCAGAAAATCTACTAACACATCCATCTCTGTTAACGACAGGTGAGTTTTCATGGGTCCGTTTTTTAATTAGTAGATTTGATGATTACGTATATAGATCTGGCATTCATGGAAACCATACGACGTATTACAAAAACTGCGCCACATCTATACCATGACCAATATTGAGCAGCGAAAATTTATTTCAAGGGTCCTTTCACATCTGTAAATTGCCTTCGGTTCACTGAATCCTTTGTTGTTTTAATAAACTTAGTCCATTTTCCCCTGACATGGTTCCACACAACAAGCAATCACATCAGGTGACAGTGTTCAACTTTCTTATTGTTTGTGAGTGAAAGGCAAATAAACAGAAAATGGGCTACCAGGCTACAGTACACCAGCAAATAGCGTATACTCAGGGAGATTTCACAACAGGTTACTATTCTTCACATGACTAAAAGAAATAAATGTTTGAGCAACCCTATGAATGATAAAAGGCCTTCCACTGGTTCAGCTTTTCTGTTATTGCTGAGTTTCAGATTGCCGCAAGTAAGAAATGGAGGAGCCAACAAGGACTGACCTCAAAGCATTACCGTCAAAAGTAACCGGAAAATATTGCCAATGACATGCATATTTTTAAGAAAGGTGCATCACTGTTGATATGCAGAAATGCAGAAATGAATGTATACTTTATCCTCCTACATTTTACGAAATAATTTCATACATTGATGATATAGTAGGACTGGACAGTAATTCAATATTGATATGTGCTACAATGTATGCATGATCAATATTAGTATAAAATGGCTTCAATAAATTGTTTAATAGAAAAAACAATCGGAAAGAAAAACCTGGAACAATCACAAGCGCATAAGACGAAATTTCAAACACAAAAGAGTGTTTTGAATCCAGCTGAGTCGCTGGCAGCTCGTCTGTCCGCCAAGTGAGCGAATACGGTGAAGCAGCCAAACCAACGTAGCAACCAAGTCCTTTGCTTTGTCAAAATAAATGACTTCAGTTCTACTTTTGCAATGATATCATATGCAAAGTAACTGCCCCAAATGGCTACATGGAGTTGAATTCAGATCCAGTATCTGTTAGCCAGCTTTAACACTCAGCATCACCATGAAGTTACAATCAGGTAAAACAACAATAACCAGTTGGAGATGCTAGAGGTCGGATTGCTTTCTCATCACAACAGTATTGGCTGCCTCACCTGAATTTTGTTATTTGGTTACTATGTTATTTAACAGCTGAACATACAGACCCCAAAGAGGGTGAGGGGGGAATGCCCTCTTTTAGTGTTTGCCTTGCCCCTCTTTTGAGATCAAAACTGACCCTCCCTCATAAAAGTGTTGCTCCTGGAACAACAGCTGCAAAAAGACACCCTCACACCGACACATACACACACACACGCACACAGGACCCTCTGTCTGAGTGTCCGGATAGAGCCGGTACTTTGATATGTTGCCCACTGCATCTCTGTGCAGCTCAGCCATGAACTGTGCTCTCCCCGTTTCTCCATCACAGCCACATTTCCCCCCACCCCCATCTTAAGGAAGCTTTTTGTTCATTTTGCAGTACACTTTCCTCTTCCGAAATTTCCTTCTCCCTGATCGCAGTTTGTACTCATTACACCCAAAAGATGGTGTGTGTGTGTGTGTTTGTATTTTAGAAATGCTGCATGCATGTGTCTCGCTCTTTGCCTAGATTTATGTTCTAGGCATGTGTAGCAGACATCTGCGCGTGGTTTCTGCCTCCCCATATTATGACACGTGTTGTGACTCCAACATGATCAGATCTGGTTTCCATGGTTACCGATGCCCCACTTAAACTCCTGCTCCCAAGTTTATGTGTGTATATTTGTGGGTGGGTGTCCATCAACGTGTACATGAAGTTCACCTAAACAAACAAAAACCTGTTGAAATGGATTGCAAATTTTAAAAACATCAACTCAAAACAATGCAATTAAAATTGTTTTAAAGCAATACATACTGCATGTTTATGTTGTTCATCTACTGATTACCATGTAGGAAGTGTGTGTGTGTGTGTGTGTCTCTTGATTGGGGTTGCTCACATACAAACGAGTGAACGCTTTGGATTTGGTTCCATTAAAAGGCATTATCAGAAATATTTGAGTATTATTATGTAAATAAAGGAGTGAAGATGAGATTACAAATTTATGTATATTTGTGTACGCGATTCTAGATTGATAAACCAACACTTTTTAATCTTAATGCTGTACAATTGGCTGGCAACCAGTCCAGGATGTCGCCTCCCTTCCACCCAAAGTTTGTGGCGATCAGTTCCACTTTACGCGAGACCCTCATGAGGATCTGGCGTTGAAAATAGAGGGATGGATGTTTTTCTTCATCTATCAAAATAATCAATTTACTGTGAAGAACACTTTTGGATCACAACCAATTATATCAGGTTCTAAAATAATTGAAAATTTATGCCACATAACCGGCCTGTTGACAACCGTATTTTTCTTTTTCTCTTTGATATCACTTTCAGAGGTCCACCCCGTCAAACACTAAAATAGAAATAGAAATACCCCGTTTAAATATTCTGTATAGGCACCTTTTAATAAGCAATTAGTTGTTTTAACATATTTAAACACACTTAAAATAATACAAACGTCTTGTAACTCATATATTTACAGAGAGCATGCGCAACACTATAAATACACTATATATATTACACGGTCTTTTAGTAATTTCAGAAACCTATTTGGATAAATGTTTTACATTTTTTCCCAAGTATTATGTTCCTGTGTTTAAATGTTGTCAATGTACATTCTTTTAGTGATTTTGGCAAGCTCCTTACTATACTTTATTTTCTTCTGAATGTCGTTCGCTGTTGTGTTTGTAAATGCTTTTAGGTGTTACGTATTTGCTGTGTGAAGCAGATTGAGTTGATTCCAGTATAAAAGGTGCTATTAAAAACAATACGATACAATGCACCTTTATTTATAAAGCGCATTTCACAACAGCTGGAGCTGCAACAAAGCACTTTCCATAAAGTGTAATATAAATTAGCACACAAATTAAAAGACAAACAATAGATACCAGAAGAACAGCGACAGTCTCGTGTTGATTTGAAAGCTAGAGAATAAAAATGTGTCTTCAAATTTTTAAAAGCAATAAAAGACATACTTTATTTTTCAAACTGTCCCAATGCCAATGCTACAATAAATGTAAAATCCCATTAACATGCTAAGGGAAAATTAGAATCAACTTCCACGAGTGACATTCCTTCAACTAACTACTGCACATACAGGTAATACAACAATGCACAAAGGCACATATTATTCTTAATCTGTGAAAATCTACATGATTGAGTATTGATAGAACCCTCTTCGGGAAGGGATTGGCGGCACGGTACACCTTGTACTGGTTGCCACCCAATCGCAACACAGACAAACCACAGGGAGGAAACCGGAGTAACTCATAAAAAAAAAGAAAATAAAAAAAAAAACGCAAGCACAGAGAGAACATGCAAACTCCACAGCGGAAGGCTGGACCCCAGAATCAAACCCACGACCTAAGCACTGTGAGATGGACATGCTAAGCAGTTAACACAAAGTGCCGCCCAGGTAGATTTGTACTTGACACAAAAGATAGGGTGGGCAACGTGCTCCGATGAATGGGAATGAACAATAATGATAGGTTTGAGTAGCTGAGTTTCGGTAGTTGATTAAATATTAACTTTTAAAATGCATTAATTGTGATTTCAGTATCTAAGTAATGGTAATGATTTTTTTTTCAATAATTGCCTAGCCCTATCTATATGAATTTATTCCATGAGGACCTCCTGTGCAAGTCACTTTTAACAAGCACCTATTGGTGAAGTTTACAATGGGTAAACCGGAAGTATGCTATCATGTGAGACACTAGAGATAAACGCATTAATTTTTTACTCTGCAATAACTGTATACTCACGCTCATCTAGAGCAAACATAAATATAATTTGAAGCATTTTGATTATATTTTATTTCGATTATTTTATTTTTTTCCCTTTCACTGTGACTCAGCTGGACAAAAGGGCACACATTCAGAATGGTTTTTATTTATCATTTAAACTGACAGACGGTATTGCATCATCTGTGTTGTTGGAGAACTTTTTTTTACTCATGTTCCGGCACTTGGAAACGATGGTATTACATATAAAAGTAATCGTGGGAGGAGAGAGCGGACTCCAAGTGCCCACTTCACTTCATTGGACAGATATTTGTGATTTCCTCCTAAGCCATCTTGAGTTCATCCACCCGTGTAAGTCATCTTTCAGTCCCTTATGAACTTACTTTGCACCCTTTGACCTCGCTGCTGAGCAAATCAGCTCTGCATTCTGCCACGTTGACACTGTCAGTGCTCGATTGATGTGGGCCATCAGTGAATGATTGGACATGATGGAAGTCTGCGATGTTCTCACATTCCCAACGCTCCCACAGTGGCGCAAAGCTCTCACTTTTAGAGGTGCCTTCTTACGCCTCTCGGCTAGACTACCAAAACCCAGTCTAACCTGCCTCTGCACAGAGTTACGACTCACGCCACGCCAAATTTATACCGATCAAGCCCCATGAGTTTTTCTCCCTTGATACCCCCAGCGGATAATAATTAAATTGTATTTTTTGGTGTGGTATTGAGAACACTGTTCCTTTTATACCATGACTAAAAAAATGCTCAATTAGTAACTCTACTTACAGTATTTAATAGAGGTGAATATGACAACTTCAGGCACCCTAAAGGGGCCGAGCAGCTCACTTCACATTATTCCATCCCAAAAGACCCCTTTGCCATTTTCAAACTTCACCAACCATCCAGAACTTCTGCTATCTGGCCCATCCAGAGTAGTACTTGATTCATTACATAATAAAATAATCTGAAAATAAGACCAGTGCAAAACTTTCTCTTTGTGAGCTTTTTGAAGGGAGGCTGAAATTCAGCCTCATACACCGGTGCACTTGAAAGATCCTGTTTTGAGAGGTTTCTTAGACTCCAAAGACAAAAGCAGCTTCAAATACCTGCTCAAATCCCATCAGCAGCTTTTTTTTAACAGCTGCTCATTTAATATGATGCATTTGCCTGACCGAAACCTTACAGTGAACTAAATTGACAGGAGCAACAAAAGCCTCCCACAAAAAAAAAAAAGAAAACTCAAATGTTTATATTAGCTTATCTAGCCAGGAAAGCCTACATGCCGAAAAAAATGTACCACAATGTATACAGACATGAGCTTGAAGATGAGAATACACAGGACAAGATCACAGGCAGGGCAAATCTATAGCGCCATCACACATGCTCTTCATATATCAGCAGGAGTCGACTGGTAATAAACATGGTCTTTCATCCACTCGCAAGCAGGTTCAAACTGACAAAGAACATCTAGGAGACTCTTTCAGTCGAAGAATCAAGCAATTGCGAGAAGAATTATGTCTCCTTCTGCTATGCTACGTGGTCACTGTCAAGACTGAGTAACTTTGCAGCGCTATACAAATTTTCGCACAAAGATCTGGCTTGACTTCTGATTCTTATGCCACTTGGATGTACAAAAAAAGAAAAAATATAGTCTTAAAGTGTCGGGTTTCGACACGTCTACCTTATTATTCTGTCGATTAAAAGTCAAGATTGATTTGATAAGAGCGAATTAAATACAACGCATGCTTGCTTTGATTTTGAATTTGAAATCATGACTGGATTGCACAGGCCATGATTTTACATATATTTGCTGTGTTCATCACATCAAAATTGTTGTTAGCTGGCATTCTTCCTTGAATAGATAAAGTCTGATTAAAGAACAAAACTACTGCCCTTCTTGCAAATGGGCTGCCCACTCACTTTTACGGGGTTGAAGTTTGCTCACAAATTTGTCGTCGGTACCAACATTTTATCAGAGGCATAACAGAAGTATTGGAACACTGAGGTAGTTGTACTTAATGGGTAAAGTAAATGCATTTTTACTTTCTGGTCCTGGATTTTATATGTCTGTATGGGTATATGTTCTTGTAATCCTGGTCCCTTATTAACTATAATCTTCTCCCGCTAACCTTTTTTTCTCTTAGTGGTATGTTTTGTTTCCTGGTGTTTTGTTACTTTGAGTTTTGGTCTTGTCAAGACTTTCAATTTAGTTTTTCCAAAGTAACTCCGCTCGTGTTTTTGTTAATCAATTTTGTTCTGTCCACCCAGCTTCTCCTGCCACCTTGCTTCTGCGTCTCCAACCCCGCAATAGCATGACAGGTCATTATCTTGTTATATGATGACATCTCTCCCAATCCATTTGGTTGTCTGTTCCTTTAAATTGACCGACAAGTGGCAAACGAATGGTGCTTTCTTCTGTTCTTTGACTACTCAAATACTTTTCAGAACCATATTTTCACACACTTTAATTTTTTTAATTCTTGTTGTGTGTACTTGCATAAGGCCCAATTCTTATAAAAAAAATTATTTTGAGAAAAAATAGCAGCTTCGGTATGTTGAGCGTGTTTGGAACACACCCTGCCACATTCAGTTTCTGTCAAACACAAATACACACATAGAGGAAACTCCTCCAGTGTGGGTGATCAAAATAAATGCTGATGAGTCATCTTTCTATCAGCTATTGTGCTGCTTGAAGTCTTTCAACAGCACACAAAGTCTAGTCTGCTACTTTAATAGATTAACCTTCCAGTATAAAAGATTTCTAAAAAGTGAAATGCAAAAATACGCACCTCAGGAATGTCACAGAAATACACATCATGTCTGATATTAAATCAACTAAAGTAATGCAGCTATCGTTTATGAGAAAATGACTTAAGACCTATGAATGAAAGGTCAGAAGATTATTTTTATCACATCAATGTAATACGAAGCAACAATTTATTCATCCCTGAAGAACATTTAAATGACGGTGTTTATGGGTAAATCCCACTGTGATTTGGTCCATGAAGCCACTCCGTCATTTTATGACAATTATATTAGCACTTGCAAAAAATTATTTGATAAAATGCCATGGAAATGGTGTGCTGAAATGAAAAACAAATCTAACACAAGAAGAAGGATCAATCCAAAGTAAATCATACTTTAACTTTAGATGTATAATATATTTTTCTTTATCATGTGGGAATTGTAAAATGTTGCATAAAGTGTAAATAATTGTGATAGCGAGTGTTTGAGAATTCTGTTGCAAGAACACACTTCTGCCATTCTAAGCATTGGACATTTGAATTCGGCAAGGTCATGCGTCTAAAGTTTGAGTTATCTCTTAGGGCAAAGAAATTTCCTAAGCGCTTCTAAATTTGGCCTCTAAGTCACCGCTCCATACAAATGGCTCTGTGTGGGATACGAGAGCTGACGGGTTTCCAGGAAACAAAAGGACAAAGTAGGATTCTGAGCCGGAGAATGAAATTCATTGGACAGTATGATTTTGATGAAAATAAATCTCTGAGCTCATTCGCAAGACTTTTTAACCTACAAGAATATCACAAGAGAATCAATAACAACGGATTACAGATTGAGTACCAGAATGTTCAAAATGAAAACATGACTAGCCTTTTAATTACTGGAAGGGACTCAGGTTTGGGATCGGCGGCTCACTCTTTTGAGACCCTCCTCAAAGTAAAATATGAACTGACAATCAATATCAATTCCTAGACATAATCAGACTTGTTTTTCATTCTGACATGAAAGTTTTTATGATTTACGCAATCATGCATGATCAAATCATAATTTTACACTCTACATCAATAACTTAATTTTCCTTTTTTTTTTTTTTAACAGAAACCTATGTTGAAATTGAATAGTCATGGCCGAGTGTAATTGGAAGCCTATTTGCTGACTTGGTAAGTGGCCTACAACGTGGTCCCAGTCGCAATCAATCAGCTGAAACAAGACAACTCCTCACAGATTGCCATTATTGACAGGTGATGGCTACTTTATTCATTGAACCTAACATACAGAATATTTGGAAAAGTGGGAAGAAATCTTAAAACCCGCAGAGGTCCTAAACAATGGCAGCGAGAACGTCCATACAATACCCCAAAAAACAGATTAAAACGTAGAGCCTTCATGCTGTGAGGGAACGCATAGAATTGCCATCCTTCACTGACTACTTCATAAGGAATTATTTCAGAATATGAAAAATACACATAAGAAAAGTGTTGCATTTACAATATTTCATTCGCATTTGAGGGTTTCATACACCATATTTGGATTGGAACTAATGAAGCAGTGACTGTAGTTCTGTTCTGTTTGCTGGGGCTCCAGTATGAACATTCAACAAAGTAGAGAATGAAGCCATCTGATGAGGCTAATTACAAATTCAAGGACCTTGGGCATCCATGTTTCCTCGCTGCCTTGTCCTCTGGGGTTCTCTTCACTACCTCAGCATCTAATCATGCAGAATCATGATCCACCATTTGAAATAATGTAGTTATAGTTCCTGAACAAATGCACCATTAAGCTGGCTGATCACACATGATTGCGGACACCCCCATTTCCTCCCTTATCTGTCCCTGCTGTCTGTCAATAGGGCTGCCACAGTTTGTGTCACACTGCTCTCTAGCTGACCAGCGTGTATCCATGCACCCCCCTCCCACTACCAGCTTAAACATCAGCCGCGTATTGATAATGATGATTTAAAGGTCTTGTCTAATTCGTCTACATGATTCCTTCATGAATCTTACTGAATAGGCTGACATTCAGGGTTGGTTTTATTTGAGGTGTGTGTGTGCGTGTGTGTGTGTTTGTGTGCTGGGGTGATGCAGCTAACAGCATTAATCACACGCATGAGTACATACAACACACACTTATATTGACACGTACACACACACAGACACTGAGTGGTGATATGAGTTTCAAGCGTGTGTCAGTGAAAGGAGCAGATGACAGATCCGCCACATTCATTGATGAGACCACTGCATGGTGCTTACTCCAACCGCATCAGCACCATCAGCACCATTAGCAGCAGCAGCCTGTAGGTTTGCCATGCACGGCTCAATCTTAAACAAACCATACAAAACAGATGAATGCTGAGTGTCCACATTTTTTTTGTGGAAACCCATCTCACTGCACCACCTCTACTCGCTCATTCAGGTAGGAGAAGCTCCATGCATGCAGTGTGTGGCCACTGCTGCTCACTTCACCACCACCCCATAATCCTCAGTCAGATCACATACAAGCCTTCGTTGATGTGATGCAGAGAAGGGATCCCAACTCACCTTTCATCCAGTCCAGCACTTGCTTGTGTGTCCATTTACTTATAGGTTCCATAACCAAAGCCATGATGTCACAGCCTCTCTGCGTTAAACAGCACAGGAGTGAACGCAGGCGACATATAACGACTTGTCAGTCACATCTGGAGTGACGTGGCGTCGGATAATTCGGAGTATAAAGAGACGGTTGTCGGTTTTATTCCCTCCATCAGAGCATGGCCGCCTGCAGAAACGGTGAACGGGATGCGGTGGTGCAATCTACGCGCACGCACAGACACACGCGCGCTCCCTGCCGCCTTACCCTCCCCTCTCCCTCTCTTTCTCGTGCCTTCCCGCCAGCAGCTCGCGCGCTGTGAGAAGGGGATTCGATGGGAGGGACCCCTCCCCTCTCCTCTCCCCCAGCCCACCTCGCTGCAGCATCATAAGGGCCACCTCTCACAATACAGACCGGGGAATGGTGCAACGCACATCATACAGAGGATCTCGTTCCGCGCCCCCTCCTCCCTCCAAACACACTTTTCAGAGACGCAGGGTCAAAGAGCGTTTAGGGGAGGGTTGATTTAAAATATGGAACATAAAACATTGCAATAGAAGACAACACCTGTTATATAAGTTTGTTAATCGTGCAGAATGGTAGAACGGTTTATGTCTTTGTTGAGTCTGCCTGAACCAAAAAACGTGTTACGTGCTTGACTAATGATCAAGCTACACTATCTATGCACGGGGAAATCCGCAACAGTAGTCTGCATCTGCATCTCCAGACTGAGCGATCGGCAGCGAGAGACAGCGCCCCCTGCTGTGCACTTAAGACATGGTGACGTCATGGATAACGCGTCACCCGTCCAACGCACGCTCACACATACACTCGTTGAGATGGGGCTAAACGAGTCATATTTATATATCAAATGTGCAGAAATTTGTCTTCACCTATTCCAAAGCCCAATCAGTGGTCCTATTCCCAATGGGCATTTGTTATCAATGTAACATCAATATGACGTCAATTGAATGATTTTGATGTCATGTTGATGTTGAAAAATCAATTGAATAATGTTGATGTCATATCTTTGTTGAATTGACATAATAAAATCATTCCATTGATGTCATATTGATGTTAAATTGACATCAGATGCCCACTGGGTAAGTTTACTTGCCACATACGCCCACGGGGAGCCGTTCTAGAACACTCTAAAAAAGGATTGGTTAAAAAAACTACCAATCTATTTGGTTAAGCTTATTTTGGTTAGATTAACCAATAGATTGGGCGGTCAATGACCAATCCGGTTGTTTATAAGAATACCAAATACATTGGTTATCCAAACAACCAATGAATTTGGTTACAGAAAGGACACTTCACTAGCCCAACTGTTTTGCTACATAGTGTGTAGTGTGCGTCAGACCTACTGAACGAGTATATATTAATTTACAATTTATTTATGTTAATTTAAATTATATTATCTCTATGAATCAACAATAAATATTGGTACCATTTATGTCATTAATTTAGACATAAATAGTCTGGCGTTGCATTTCACAAACCACGTTGTCTCTCATCGCAAACTTCCATTTTGACTTTTGGATCGAGACGCTACAGGAGTGGGGATTAGAAAACTACGTGGAAAGATTCAAGGGTAAGTATGGAGACTGTTTTTAATGGTTGTACTTCAGCTTGTATTCCCGGGGCTCTCCAAATGGCATGCGCTCCGAGATAAACATCAGACAAGTGTTTAATACTGTTTAATTTACGTATGTATAGCATTTGAAATTAATTACATCTGAGCAGTCTAAACCCTTATTTCAAATGTCCCAAATGTTAACCAGTGTTTGAATCGCTTTACACAATAGTGTTTGCATGGGTAAAATGTTAGAAATGTGTTTGGCCACCATTGGAAGCTGGCGCTGTTTCGTCCCGTTTGCACCAAAGGAAGTGAAGAAGACGGAAGGCGGGAGCAGACGAAAGCAGGCTTTAGGCGGTTACTTGCTGTATATGGCGTCGGGGGGGGGGCGGTCAGTGTAGAAAGAAGAGTAACTGTTAACATCCGCACGGTATTACATGCCTAGTCCTGAACACAACCTGTAACGGCGAGTCCCTGAAATGTAATTGTATTCTCACGGTAAGTCTTTGTTGTCACTCTCATGCTAGAGCTCTTCGGAGAATGTTTGCTGCGCTGGTTTTGAAAATGTGAAAACGCCCGCCATTAAACGACGGTAATGGCTTTTCCAATGTTTTTCGTCAACTGAGCAATTTTTACTTTCGTGAGAACGGTCAGGAAATAAAACATATAAGGCTATTGTTGTATACTGCCAAGAAATTGTATTCAAATAAAGCTAGTACACCCGCGATATCAATGTATTAGAAGTGCGTGTGGTTATCAACAACGTTGAAGCCCACAACATTAACTTAGCATATTGGCAATGTCGACGTGTTCAAGCTGCTTGATTTGGAGGAGGACTGACACCTGCTTCATAAGATAACCTGCGCTGATTTGTGTTCAAGCATTCCCCTCTCTTCCAAACCAGTAAACCTGGGGGAAACACTGAATGATATAAGTTTGCAGTGTATATGCACTGCCGAGAAAATAATACATTTGTTTATTTCTAGGTATTAGTGCTTGGTGTGTGATGCTTGAATCTCAATTAAAAAGGTATAGTATCAAAAGCATAATGTCATGTATAAGGACTGTGTGATAATATATTAGTTTTGTTCTTTTTCAGAGGAAGAAATTGACAAGGAGAGTTTTTCATGTCTTGCTGATGATCTGGTGAAAGACATGTTTCCTAAAGTGGTTCCATGGGCCAAGTTCATCCAAAAACTACAATACTTTCTGAAGGTGTGGCATTAATTTTGGACAGTACATGTATAGAGTTGGTGTGAAGCATGGTTTACATTTGTTTTAAGTGCCATAAAGAAATCTTTCAGGTTTCACATTTTAACAATGACAATGAGGTCTATTTGTGTTACCAAGATGCATGCATGCACACATTCCAGAAGTAAAGTTCAAATTGCAAACATTTGTTAAATGCTGACCGAGGTAACGAAATGTTTTTTCAATTATTGTTTTAGTTATTTTGTTAGTTTTCATTAACTAAAATAACTGTCTGTACAATAAACTGTATTTTTCTATTCTCATTCCAGCCTGGAAACAGACCCCCTTGCCTGTCAAAGGGAATGGATAGAGGAATGTGCGAAGAGAGGGGTCACATGCCAGCCCAAGTGGTTGCCTCTGGGACCACAGTCTTGGCAGCAAATATTTTCTACGTCCTTTTATGACGACTAGTTTACCAGTTGGACTCTCTTGTCAAAATTGGATATGATGTGGAATACCCAACAGAAGCTGCTGATGTGTGGATGTTTCTTCAGAGGTGCGTGTGTATGGCATTGCCATACCCTCTGATGTCTTAACTCCAAGGACTCAAGAACTAATTATCAAAACAAAATACAATACAGCTTTATTTATATAGCGCATTTTTCAACAGCTGGAGCTGTAAAAAAAAGCGCTTTTGATGTGGTGTAATATTAATTTGTGGGAAATTAGCACACAAATTAAAAGATATAAACACATACAATAGATACCAGAAGAACAACGACAGTCTCATGTCGAGTCGAAAACTAAAGAATAAAAATTTGTCTTGAAATGTGTTTTAAAAGTGGACAGAGAGGGGGCTCACCTAGCATTTAATGGAAGCTCATTCCATAGGGAAGGACTGGCAATTGTAACTTGTGTTTTGTTATCACTGCATTAACAGTTCCAAATGCTATTTACTAAATATTTTGTATACTGTTATGTATTGTATTATGTATGCATTGTAATATATAGTGTATTGTTTTTTAAATTAAACTGAACTGCATTGGTGCTTTAACCTTGCTCATTATTTTATTCCAGATACCAGTGTTAAATTCCAAGCCTGCAGTACCAATCAATAATGGTACCATTTTAACCAATTAAAATAGTCATTATGAACCAATATAGATGGTTCCAGTCCAACCAATTTATATTGGTTGCTTGTGCACAAATTAACCAATATCTTGGTCAAAAGGACTGACGTGTATTGGTTGGAACCTACAACCAATAAACATTGGTTAAAAACGCTATCTATTCTCAATTGGTTGTTTTAACCAAAAGATCAGTCGGACACATAACTACCAACTAGATTGGTCAATTTTAACCATTTTTTTGGTTAATCTCACCAATCCTTTTTTAGAGTGAAATGCTCCATATCTTTTAGTAACTCATTCTTGAAATCGCATCTCCATGAAGAAAATGACAAAGACAGTGTAATCATAATATATTAACTCATTCACTGTCATCCCAGGTCGAATGAATGTACTTTTTGGCTTCTATATCCGTCAATGGCAACAACAACTTTGTATAGCACATTTTACAACAGCTGCAACTGAAACAAGGCGCTCTACATAGAGTATAACATGAAGTAGCAATAATTAACTTACAAAGGCAGTCAAAGCAGACAATCAAAATACAAATTAATTATACTAACATAGAAGCTATCCATGCATGCATGCATGTAGCCTATCCATTCCATGGAGAGATGTGCAGTTAAGGGGCAACAAGATGATAAGTGCAGGAGGTTGTTTGGGGGTGGGAGTTTTAGGGGCACTAGGGAAATTTTAACATTTTATTCAACAGTACAACAATCTAAATCAATGACCCCTCAGTAATAATGAATATGAAAACATTTCAAATGTAAACATAAAAAAAATAAAATGTAAACAAAACATTGTGCGTTATGATACTACACACAGTGTTAAGATCAGGGGCGAAAATATCCCACCAAGCTATTAAGGCCTTGTGGATCATTGCCAGTTTCATTACCCTCACCGGTATCATCGGCCTCCTCCTTGACCAGAGGGTTTTGCGGGTCTTGTGCCAAAGTACTTTCCCCTGAAAAAATCTGCATTCCCTGGTGCGAAGTTACAATGTTCATTTACATTTAAAGACATGAAGAATACAAGCTTTTGTGTTTTTTATTTGCAGCCATTTAAACGAGGTTTGGTATAAGCGTGATGATATTCGTCAATGAGGTTTTCAGCGCATCATTCTCTACAATTTAACATGTATTATAAGCGACTGATTCCATTGAAATGGGTGGAAAGCTATGCACATTTGTATTTGTTATACCAACAAAGTTTTGCTATGAAATTGTTTTTAATGACCATTGTGAATTTCTGTAATAGAACATTATATATAAAAGGAAGATGCTCAAGGAACAGGGCAATTGTGTTTTCCAGGGGGATCAAATTTAAAGGAACAATTGAGGCGGCCGATCATTGACACTTATATAATAGGCATGCATATAAAATGACATCACTACTAAGATTCACCCACCTAAAAGACTCCGTCGTGATTTTAGGGCTTTTTTGTTATGAGATTTTCCACAAATTGGGGTGCCCCCTTTTGGAGCTCAGCTTGTTAACTTTTCCGTCTCAGCTGTCTGCATCACAGCAGGGAGGCAAGCATTGCAATATTTCTTGCTTTGTCAGTTGTCTGAAACGGCAACCGATCGCCATCAAAAAGCAAATGCACATGACTACTCTAGTCCACGTCAACCTGTGAAAGTATAAAAGTGATCTGCGCAATATTTTTGATTTATTGACATTGAACGTGAGCTGATATGAACACTTCCACAAAATCAAAAACACTGTGCTGCATGATCCGTTCTCCACTTATAGGCCGAAGTGGACAAGAATGCGCACACGAACTCCGACTGGGGGTATTTTGATCATCAAGCTACATTAAAATTTTGTTAAGTGTCAGGAGGCAGCCGGCAGCCAAGCATGGATGTTTACAGCCTCCCACGACAAGAAACAGTTGGTGCTATGGTGGTGTTAAAATTAACAGCATTGCTCGAGGCAGCAATTAGCTTTTGGCTGCTAAAACAGACGACGTTAGCACAACAAAATTAGCTTTTTAGTGTCCTGGCAAGCAGGTCTATGCCGCTGATGCCTGTTGCCGCTCATGCAGTCGAGTACATTTGCGTCGGCCACTGCTGACCGCAAAGCCAATTCATGAATTTGTCAGTGTCGCGTTTTGAGTGGGTGTCAATTTTGGATGAACACCCTGCAGGTGTTCTATATGAAAGTTCTGCATCGCGGAGCGGTATTTGATTTTAGCCAGGGTCGCTTCAGGAGCATCAATGTCGAACAGCGCACTTAACGATAACCGCGGTCAGAAAAGTTTGACTTTGAAAAAAAATTCACCATTCGCACTCATGACCCTAGTGAGGAAATGCAGTGCAGAAAATGGATAGATGGACAGTCTTTTAAAAATTCAGAGCACAACATTTCCAGCTTACTATGGCTGCACTTGACTCGTCATTTTTGGATGAGTGGAGTTGGCGTAACCCCTGGTGGTGTTTACAGATAGCTCTGAAACAAATTAGCTCTAACACCTTCCCAACACAAATGCTTTTGAATTAAATTGTAACCTATAACAACCTAGGAACACTTAACCTTACAAAAAGCCTGGCAGAGCGTATTGTATTTGCATATCTTGGTGAGAGTCACAGATTCGTTGATGAAAATGTTGGCGCAGTTGAAAAAAAAGTAGAGTGGTTCTTAATCACATCAAAATTGCCCCACAGGTGAAAAAGATATTTACAGTGATGCTTGTAGTGACAAAATAACAATAAATAAAGCAAACCAAAACAAAGATAAAATATTTACAATTGAATTCCAAATAAACATTCAAAAGTTTGAAAAGTTCAACTTTAACTGTGCTTAGTTTCACTTACGCTCTGCAGCATCGAGTCACTCCCAATATCACTCAGCTCAGCCACCTCAAAAATGAATTCGGAACTCCTTCAATATGCTTGGGCCCTCCCGCCGGACAAACCATTTAAGAGAATCTGGGTATTTATAATAATAATAATAATAATAATAATAATAATAATAATAATAATAATAATGATAATAATAATAATAATGATGATGATGATGATAGAGGCGGCACGGTGGCCCAACTGGTTAACACGATATGGCCTCACAGTGAGAGACAGCATCGGTCGTGGGTTCGATCCCGGCTCCGGCCTTCCTGTATGGAGTTTGCATATTCTACCCGTGCTTGCGTGGGTTTCCTCCGGGTACTCCGGTTTCCTCCCACATTCCAAAAACATGCATGTCAGGTCAAATGAACACTCTAAATTGCCCCTAGGTATGAGTGTGAGCGCAGATGGTTGTTTGTCTCTGTGTGTCCTGCGACTGGCTGGCAACCAATTCAGGGTGTCCCCCGCCTACTGCCTGAAGATAACTGGGATGGGCTCCAGCACCCCCGCGACCCTAGTGAGGAGAAGTGGTACAGATGATGGATGGAGTATCCATCCATCATCTGTACCGCTTCTCCTCGTGGGTCTTTTTGTCACTTCTGGTTCTGAAAATGACAACACCAGGCTCAGGTAATGACCAATCACGGGCTAACCTGTTTTTTTAAGTTGAAGGATTCCATCTATGACTGATAGTTATTTCCTAATAAAAGCACCACGTTTAAATATTTGGTATTGGTATGTTATTATTAGTATTTGATCTATAAGGTCATCAGAAGCATCATTAAAATCTACCTCCCTCCCCCCAGTCAATTGTGCCTCTTTGTATTTTACTTTGAGTGTTTGGATTTTTTTCACATTTCTCTCTGTTCATGGCTTTGGCTTGATTATTGTTGTGACTTTACAAATTAAAAAACATAAATAAGGTGTTATCTAACTTGAAAACTAAGATTATCCACCTGTCATCATTTAAAAAAAGTCTAAAAAATATTAGCTTTGAATTTCTTAAGTAGAACAGCTACCCCTGCTGATTGCTGTGAAGCATGACAAAAATAACACTGATCACCCCACTGTACTTTCCAAAATTTCACATCATTTACACTTGAATGAGTCTCTTGTAAAAAAAAAAAAGAAAAAAGAAAAAAAGGCAGCATTTTTTGCCTAAAAAACATGAAAATAACTTTTTTTGTGTTGTTACAGATGTCTCTAACATTAAGGGATATAATTTCTAAGGAATTTAAATACATATGTGCCATTAAAAAAAAGAAGAGAAAAAAATACAAATTGGACGTGTGTTAAACATCAGGAGTTTAGATGATGCTTGATTAAAAGACTTTTGAAAGACATGCTTTCTAAAAAAACCATAAATGTAACCATAAAAAAACACATCAATGCGAATTTGGACTAAACCTATTCCAAACAAATTACTATAACAAATACATCATTATTCTAGTTTGAAAATGAACTGTTAAATGAGTAGTGACATGCTAACTAACAACTACCAAACCCGAAGATATCATGAAAATGTTTTAAATTCTGAATTCAAAATTCTCCAAATGATTTAAATATTTAAATCAAATAAAATTACAAGAGCAATTACTGGGAAATTTAAAAAAAAATCTTCCATGTACCACCACCCACAAAACACGAAAAAAAGTGGTTTCATGAAACTAACTGGGTCACGTGTGTGTGTGTAAATTTGCTTTGTTTTTTTAAAGTTCATGAAAAAAAAATGCATGACCAAATACCTGAGACTAAACAACAAACTAACAAGTAATGCATTAATTTCAGCCTGCACCAAACCAACCTTTGCCGTCTTAAAAAATACGTTTATATTGACAGTTTATATGGAAACGAAACAAAAGCGCCTTTGTTGTTCCCTGCTCGTTCTCCTTCCAAGGCTTTCTCTACAAAGTCAACGAGGGGCGGGTCCAGGCTGCTCAGTTTTCAGCCCTCTCCGGATGTTACAACGATGATCTCGCGCTCCTATTGGTGCCCGTCCGTCCACACGTCACAATCATGATTAGAATTGATGATCGGACGGTGTGATTTCATTGTCTAGCAACGGGGGCTATGGGAAAGAAATCTGCTTGAATTTAGAAGCTTCGTCTGAATTGGACAAAGCAAGTATGGACGTCATTTCACTTATCGCTTCAGTTATTTCCCGCCAGGTTTTGTTGCTATTCGCTCGAAGCCATTATCAGCGAAATGACAGCGGCAGGGCTCGGGTGATCTCGGGTTGAAAGGAAAAGTTGAGCTCCAGCTGTCCTTTTAGGAAAGCTTTGCTAATGCTAGCTCGCGTCTGCTGGTGCAGACATGGCCGCTCGGGCCTGCAATCCACGTTCACAGCTAGTGTGTCGATGTGCCCCTTACCCAGATTGTTTTCTGTGTGCATGCCCGTGGCAAACTGTGGAGGTACAGTACACGCTTCCTGAGTGGGAGGTTTATTTCTCAATCCCCGTGCAAGCAGCGTTGCTAATGATCGCTGTTTCGGTTACCGACGAGCATTGTGGCCATGCGCAGTGAGCCTGCCAAAATAAAGCCGCTGCATGCTTATTGGTCGTACAACAATCCATGTGATTTTTGCGTGTGTTGGTTTTCAACCTCCTGAGATGGCTTTACTAAGTTGGTCTCTACTTTTTGTTGTAATGTCGTAACTTGTTTGCTGAGTGATACAATGTTGCCGTTGCCCTTTTCACGGCGCGCATCATGATCGCCTGGAGACAACAGTTTGATTTTGCTCCATATGGAGTAGCAGATGGATCTTACTTTTTATGTATTTATTTATTTTGCGGTGGTGGTCAATATTTTGCTTTTCAACTAAATATTACCTTCTCTGCTTTGGTTACCTTGTCAAACAGTGGGTGAGGTCCACTGAGACATGATGTGGAGAAGTGAGATGGTGACAACATAAAGTCATGGGTGTTTTGTGTGATTGGCATGGCAGCTCCATTCTCCTCCAGTAGCAGCATGGATTCATGGCCACAGAGGCGTGGCCTCCAGACTGTGAGTATACCAATGCTTTTAAGAAAATAGTTACTGCTTTCATGCTAAATATACGAATACCTATATGCTTAAATAGTTAAATTAGCATTTCATTAGGCTACCGTGGTTTTGGGCTGCTGTTATGTATGCTCCTGTTATCTCACTTTATCAACTATCTGGGATAACGGAATATTGATAATAACACATACCTATCTAATGAGCAAACTCTGTGGCAGCCATAAACGTGGCCTGTTGGCTACAAAAGTAATGAAGTACACAAAACAGCGAAAGAGATTAGTTTAACAACCGATAGTTTCTTTGTCACATCACTGATTCTGTTTCTTTGTGACGTCACTGAATCTGATCGCTTCCTAGATGAACCTGCGGTCAGTATTCACAGCGGAACAGCAGATGATCCTGGAGCGTTACTATGATAATGGGATGACCAATCAGAGCAAGGCTTGCTTCCAGCTAATATTGCAATGTGCTCAGGAGGCAAAACTAGATTTCAGCGTTGTCCGGGTAAGGATAATGAAATGGTAGCTAGTTTTCTTCTAGTGCCTTGAATTCAGTTAGTCTGCGCAATGTTCTCGATTTAGTATTATTGATTTGAATTGTACTTCTCCTCCCTATAGACATGGGTCGGTAACAAAAGGCGGAAACTTGCCTCGAAGGGAGACCAGAATGGAGGCTTGTCTCATCCCTTACCTAGTCATGGACTTGCTGGGGGACTGTTGTCCAATCACACACTCGCTCAAGGAGCTCTCTCCAATCATGGACTGTCTGCAGCAGCATTGCTCCCAGCTGAACTGGCTGCCGTACGGAATATCCAAAATCGTGCGCACCTTCTCCCTACTTCATCTTCCTCTGCTTCTTCTCCCTCTGCTCTCACCAGTGGCAACAACAACAATAATAATAATGACGTCATACGCACCAGTATCTACTCCCATAACTCCAACACTCTCCTCCGGCCAAAACCCTCAGCCCCCTTACAGTCTGAATCTGAGCTCTCAGCACTCCCTCCCTGCTCCTTAATTAGCAAGGCTGTGCAGAGCAGAACTAACTGTAGCTCCTCGTCTCTTCACTCCAAGCTTGTGTCACTCTCTCAGAATTTGCCTTCCCTCACGTCTGCCTCTGCATCTCTGGTCTACACTGCTGAAAGGGACATGAAAACCAATTTGTCTCTCAGGGATGTAAGATTGACTGCAGGGGTAGGGGGCGTATCCCCCAGCTGGACTCGACCATTTGGTACTGCACAGACTCAGACGTGGTCCTCTTGCCCTCAGTCCCAGGCTCAGCTTCATCCCAGATCAGAGACCAATCCGCAGCCACCATCCCCTGCTCCACAGAAGACCCGTCTGTCCCTCCCACTCCAAAACTCGAGTCCTACCTCAGAGCAGACGCCCTGCATCCAGCAGGTTTTTACCTTAGCGGAAAGAGCTGAGGGCAACAGAAATAAGTCTGGACTAGCTTGTACTTTGAAAGCCCAGGAGACACAAAGGCCAGTTTCACGCACTTTGGATACCAGTCATAACTTCTCCATTGCCATGGAAACCGCAGATGAAGAAGATGAGTGGCAAAGGGAAGAAGAACTGGCAAATATGGCTGCTCAGAATAACATCCATCAGGAGCAGACATTGTGTTTGGAAAAAGGGAGCCACTCACTGACCGCCGACCACTCCCCAAATCTGCTGCTTAATAGCAACTCAACTCATCAGGGCTGCTACTCCTCCACACAAACCTCACATTCTGGGGATGACAGCTCACAGGTCGGAAAGGTTCTATGACATCATCCAGCTGAGTGAATTGAAAATCTGACTGGGTTTTTCTTTGTTTACAGACTTCAGTCAATGCTGCCACTTGGATTATCAGCAATTCCAGAAAAAGAACGGTGAGTTCCATTGTACCAAATCCAGTGCATACACTTAATTAGGTATACCTGCACACATACCATAGTTCCTCCAACAGTGGCCATGGATCATATAACATGATTAGGGTTGTTTTATGCTACTCGATCTGGGTTTATTTTTGAGTAACAACTGGCCTATTTGTGGAATTAGAGTAATGTAAGTGCCGTTTTATAACATGTTCCTTTACTAAAACAATGCTCAAGTTTAATTGTCACTGTCGGAGAGATATTGAAAAATGTGTTGTGGTTGCAGTGAACTGTACTTAATTGTACTGGGCTATTAGTATTATTTTGATCTGAGGGACAAAGTGCATAGTTGGAGGATCTATCGGTAAGCAGTCCTACCACGTTCTCCATGTAACTGTCGATGTCAAGCAAACGGAGCAATTTTATTTTGTAAAGGCAGATTTATTTATTTATTTTTTTTTGCTGGTGATGTGTGTGTATGTGGAAGAAAGACTGTTGAACATACTGTATATTAAAATGTACCATAAAGGGACATTTCCTTCCTATTGTGATCAAGGAACAAGTGAATGAACAACTATTCAGTAATGCTTCTTGGTAATACTTGTTAACGGTAAGCACACTTTTTGCACAGGGATGTGTCAAAAACATTTTGAGGTGTGTTTTTGCAATGGAAAACAAATTTTAATCAGAGACGACTTTGTGTGTCCCTAAACATATTTTGACGCTAATTTAAAAAATGTTTTTACATTTTTTTTAATTTGTTTTTTATGTTTTCTTTTTTTTCAGTTTGGCCTAAAAATGTGCAAAACAGACTTTACCAGGCTTTGTAATTTATATCTATGGTGTTTCAGAAACTAATTCCACCAGTGTCTTAACCTAACTCTCAATTCATAAATATACAATAAATATTATAATATTATTCAAATCTGATGACCTAGAGAAATAATTAGGGCAGAATCAGTACAAATCGGCGCAAAAAAATCATCTAGCAAGGTTTGCTTGCATTTTTTATTTAAAAAAAAAAAAGATGGTATAGATTTCCCATGCTGTATTAACATCTTCTGGGCTCTTCGAGTTCTAAAAAACATCTTTGTGCATATTGTGTGTTCAGTTGCAGGATCGCACCCAATTCAGTGACGGAGACATCATTCAATTGAAACGCTACTGGGACAGGGGCATGACCAGCCTGGGCTCGGTATGCAGAGAAAAGATAACTGCTGCAGCAAACCAACTCAATGTGGATACTGAAATAGTGAAGGTAAAAACTCAGCTGGTTAAAGCGAAATGTCCGGTGTTTTGTTTTTTTTCTTGGTGATGAATTCATTTCGAAGGTAGGAATTTCTAACATTATTGTGCTTTAAAGGACAATTGAGGATATATTTTGAAAAACTGCACAATAGTTTCATGCATAATCTGTTGAGGAGACTAAGTCTTTCATTGAGTGGGCAGGTTTAGGTTACTGATTTCAAGTTCCACACTCAATATTTGTTGCACAGTACTGTATGTCCAAAGCTTGACCAAAAAAGCATCCTAGTTTGGTTCGTGTCTGGATATCCAATCAATGTATCGACAGTATCAGTCCAAAATCTGATCACACTGGGAAAGTCTGAAAGCATGACTTGTATTTGAGACTGTTACTACTTGAGCCTAATGTGATCCTGAAGAATAATGGACTTGAACGCCACCTACAGGACAAAGGTGTTCAACCTTGTCAGATGTGGACTTTAAGTGTGCAGTATTTTGAAATTGCAATAACATGGGTTGGTGGAATACATAACACAATATATACATTTGACATTTTAAGAGAAACGAGAAATGTTAAATTAAATGTGTGCTGTCCTTTTAGCTGATTGAAAATTGACCTTCTTTTAACCTTTTTGTGCACATCCTGTTCACACATCACTGTGTCTTTATTTTGTCCCTGGTTGGTAGACATGGATAAGCAACAGACGAAGGAAGTACCGTCTCATGGGAATTGAAATACCTCCACCTAAAGGTGGCCCTGCTGTATTCACAAACACAAGCTCCCCCAGAGGTGACTCTCCGCTGGCATTTAGCCCTGAAGAAGATCGTCTCAGAACCCCCGAACTCGGAGATGACTTGAATGATGGGGTATCTCTCTGCCTCTCTGAAGGTGGGGCCTCTGATGCAACACTCACGTCATCGTTTACCTCTCGTTGAACTGTGGAAGTCTGTGTTAATGTAGAGCTCTCGTCTCCAGATAGCGCCATTGACTCATACCAGAGAGATGAAAATGGAACAAATGGAACTGGTGCTGCACCTCTGGCTAATAATGTGGTACTTAAATATGTCTTCTTCTATCATTCAATCTTGCTACATTTACACCCTTGATGCACACTGTAGTGATCACAGGTTCTAGCTTTGATATGCTCAGTGAGTCAAATTTTTTTTCTAAATTGACCAGCTTTTGTAAGCATGATGAAGACATTGAGTTACACCAATATTTTCATTTTTGAATATCCATATTCTGATTCATCTTACCAAGGCACATGTTAAGGCACGATATGTTGGTCTTTTAAACCAACCAGATTTTAGAAATGATGAGGCCTATTTGTTAGTCAATAGATATGAGCAAAATAGTTGGTTAATGAAAGAAAAGCACACTGGTCACGGAAATAACTTAAATCTGGCAAAAGTAACAATAAATTAAAAAAATTGTTGAAAATCAGATATTGCTTTTGAATTGTGATTAAACAAAATCATTTTAAAAAACTGGTGAAACAGGCCAAGACAAAAATGATGGTGCTCCAAGAAAAGATTGAAACTACCAATAATTTGACCGTACAAGGACACACTCAACCTGGGTGTGTCCTTGAATTAGCATCATAGCTGTCTTTATTTATTCTTACCTTTCTCAAGTTCTTTCTGTGACACTGTTTTTTTTCTTTTAACAACAGAGTGGTACCAACAATTTTGTTCATGTGTTTATTATAATTTATGTAACGCAAAGCGTTTTTATGTAGAAGTATTTTTTGTTGTTGTTGATTTATTATACTCATCTTTTTTGTGCGTTACTCCTTTAACGTTTGTTCTTGTCTAGTATTTTTGCTGTCTAGTATTTTTGTTGTTGGCGATGATCACTCATATACTGTCATTATTATTCACTTATGCTAAAATTAAAGATGCATGTATTTTTCAAGAAATATTGCTGATAGTGCATAGTAGCACAATGTGTTGAAGACAGGACTAAGATTTTTTTTTTTGGTAACAGAAAGTTGAAGTCATTGATGGGGATGAGGAAGATTATGACGAGGGTGAAATAGTGCCCTTAGATCTCGAGCAGATGCAAAGCCTACTTGAATTCAAGGTGAGGCCACACACATTAATGCGTCTCGTCATTCAAGCCAAAGAAAATGACTCTGAAGATAATTCTTGTGCTGCTTATTGACATAACTTCAAGTGAAATGAGTTTGCTTTGTTTGAAACGTTTTCAGCATGAGGAAGTGCAGTTCTTAGAGAATGAGCTAGAGAACCAAAAACAAAAATACTTGGACCTTGCAAGCTTCACAAAGAAGCTGCTTAGCGCTGTGAGAAATAAAGATGTGGAGAAACAGCAGGTACATTCAACAATTTTGTATTCATTTGAAGATCAACCTGAAACGGTCAAGTGTTTTCTTCGTTTTATCATTGTGTGTTCAGGAACTCATTGCCAGTCTACCTCAGCCTTCGATCCCGGTGTGGGACATGACCAATGACAGAGGTACTCTGCCTGATGTTGTGTCCGAAGAAAAGTCCTCCAACTACCCCATTACTATGACGACAAGTGGTGTCGAGCATACGCAGGAGCTAACAAACAAAGGCTCCCCATCGATGAACATCAAAGACAATTACATTAAAGTTACTGAGCCCTCTGCATCAGAGGAGCAAATGCAAGGAGTGAAAGAAAATTAATAACTTATTTCATATATACCAAGCGTCTGCACAAACAGATGTTTCCCAATGCCACACAGAAACGTATTTTAAAACAGGAGTTAATATTTGTTCATCATTACAAACACATGCTCTGTGCACAGTGCCTGTGGATTGAAGCTTGGCTCATTCAATTCATTTTTATTGCACATCATTTGCCTTGCTCCGGACAAGTCTGGAGAAAAGAATAAAGAACTTCCAACTGACTTGTGACCTTTTCTTACTCATTAGCTCATTTATTACAATTGATGGGTATAGAAGTCAAAAAGTGTATTCATTTTAATTGGGCTGGCAAGTGAATGAGTTTTAATAACTAAATATACAGGAGTAGAGTATATATTAATCATCTCGTCAAATGCTATGTATGTAACACAAAAATGACATGACAACATTGAACTTCCCATCTTATAAATCATTAGTCATATCAAGCATTGAGAAACGCTGTACAATTTTCATGGATAAATGGGAATATATGTGCCCATGAGCTTCTGTGAGCATTCGTAAATATAGTATCTTTGCCTTTGACTGTTGGTGGGAGAAAAACAGCTGGAGTGAAAGTGGATGAGCTTTAAGCCTCTTATTTCCGCCAGGACAAGAGGTGGCCTTCCTCAACATTCATCTTCAACTTGAAGGGATCAGAAAAATGCATTCATTGTCTACAAAATTAGGATGGATAGGTTCATTTATTTTACGTCGCCTTGTTATTTAAGTAAATCGCATTTCTTTGCGAAGCCTGCCCCGGTTCTTGTCGTCGCCAAGCGCTTTGCGGTGGCTAGGGGAAATCCTTAACTGAGTTGCGTCACAAGTACGTCAATAAACTCATTCACTGACCAGTTACCACAGTAGCCGCCATATTCGCAGCTATGGAAGGGTAACGGTACCGTTGCAGAGCGCATGGTCCCATCATTGACATCAAATTCCCACGCACTGACACCAAAATCCCACCCTGATAGTGGTTCACGGTCAGACACGCATTTTACCCCACGAGCGACCGAGCTGATCAGCCGGGATTTTACTGTGGGGGAAACATGTACTTTGGAGCGGGGGTCTAGGTGGACTACGATGCCTTAGATTTAGAAAGGAATCCTGGCACACCATGGAGATAAACAACGTTAGTAGTGAGGTGGGTGTGTGTATTTTTACTCGCTCAAGATTGTTTCGGCTTTGTCGCCGAGTTGAGGTAGCTTGCCCTGGTTAAAGGTTACGTTCAATTCGCGTCACGATCTGCAGCGCATCGCTATGCATGCTAACATGCTAGGTAATGCTAACAGCTGGTTGCATGTTTGTTTTTGTTGCACCGCCCGGGTTTATCACTTTCAAAATTGACCCCATGGCCCCTGAAACCGAGACAATGTCAGACTTGTTGTACGATGACGCGCTGTTTCCTTGTGCTGTTTGTTGTAATTTATACTCCTCAAGAGGAGTTTGCTGCTGTGCTAGCTTAGCGCATGTAGCATTAGCATATAGTTAGTATGCCAAGTGACAGCTTGCTATCAGGTAACTTTTTCCCTCTCTATTATCGATTTCATGGACCTTATCGTGTTTTTCTGTATTTACAAGTTCGTTTTTGAAGTTTATGCACAGCCGAGTGCAGGGTTGCTTGCAGCACAAGTCAAAAGAGTGATGCGTTGTATATAAACTTCCCGGTGTAAATTTACGTCATATTTTACGCCATCCTTTTACGTGTGCTCTTCATTGGTCACATTATTAGCCAAGTAGGTGCCATTACAATCATGCGTAGCGTTTTTATAACTGTTTCAAGGTGCTTTGGAAACTGAGTGTACTGTAGAGCGATTTATTCGGAGAAAAAGAAGTGTAGACGTGCGCCCAACCATTCACCAGAAACATCAGTAGTTCTCAACTGTTGTCATCCTGGGATCTATTGCTTTCAAATCTTGCAAAGTCGCTGCCCATTATATTTATATATATATATATATATATATATATATATATATATATATTTAATTGGATATATATTTATATATATATTTAATTGGATATATATTTAATTGGATATAGCCTCTGAAAATACATATACTGTCGTATTTTACACTTAAAAACGCCGCTTGAAATGATTTTGACTCTCATTTGTTTACAGAGTAGCGAGTGACTAGAGAACAAGTGGGTAACATTTCCTGACGTATACCCATTTTGTATTGTCTCTGTGGGAACTTTTTACGCCTCTGCGCTGTACTGAAAACATTCAGAACACAAATGTATGTAATGTTTTACTAGCTGTCCATGACCCACCCAATACGAGTCCGCGTACCACTTTTGGGTCTCCACCCACCTGTTGACAATCACTGATCTCAGTCTTAGTGTCAATTGCAGTCTTTTGTTATAAAACATATACATAGTCTGTAGATCTAAACATATGTCTGTTGATGCATATTGGACAACGTGTAATGTGTGGAATCACTGACTGTTACTTGCGTGCATATTTTTTTTACAAATGCCATTGTGAGCTAACATATTCTGGATGAGCACATTGACATCTGATTAAAGCATAGAAGTAAACATCTAGATTAGCCACTTCAACTGCAGTAGCCTTTTAATCCACTTTGCTTCACTTTTGGCCCATGGATGACTAAAGACATTTCCTTTTCCAAATGATCAATTGCATGTTTGAGAATGGCAGAAAAAAAGGCCTTCCATGCTGCAAGTGTAGGCTGCATGCTTGTTACAAGCTGTGATGAGCCACAGCAGAGGTGGGAGTGAAGATGCATGTGTGAATGATGTCCTGGCTTTAGCTGTAGCCAGCACTTCAGACCTCACAGATGCTCCAGGGCTGCATTTTGATATCGCTGAGTTGTTCTTGCTTTAGAGATATTTCATCTCTTATATTTTAAAGGGTAATGTTTTTACGGATTTCTGTAATGGAAAGTGATTTGTTGGCCTCTGTTCTGTGGATGTGAGTGAGTGTATGTCAGTGGCTCCACCCACTGAGTGGGCTTGCGTAGTGCTATGACTCATCCTCTCTCTTCAGAGGCTTGATGGAATTCAACACACACAAACACAGTAGACTGAATACATCATGCAGTAAGATTCACTTCAAAAGTGAAACCTGCAAACCTCTGCAGCCCTGGATTGAATTTATATGCACAATTGCACATATTTATATTTATTTTGCATTTGACTGTCCCTTCAGTTATTCACATGGTATTACAATTTTTGAATTTGTCTGAGAGAAACAAAACATTTCCCTGTTGTCATTAAAAATAAACTCATTGTTACTATCATGCGACAGTAAATGTATGTAAATGCAAAGGGCATCACAAGGGCCATTCAGACTTTCTGTTTACGTTCTGGTCTCGGATTATAGACTGGTAAAAATAAGGAACCTGTGCTATTGTACATCATGTACACTTTTAGAGCATAGATAGCCTCCATACTGTTTGTCAACAAACAGAACTACATGTTGGTGAAAATGCTCTGTTATTGCATGTGACTCATCGTTTTCATCTGTTGATTTGTTCATCATTCACGTGGGTGTGCTGGAACTGCAGTCCTGTTCAGCTGCGAGCACGCATGCCCAAGCTTTCCTTGAGTTTTGCTTTTTCCGACTCCTATGATGTAATTTGTTTTTGTGGCTGCAGGTCAATGGACATCAGATCATGGATGAGCCCATGGAGGAGGGCGAGTGTTACATGCACTGTGTAAGTAAGGTCTGGGGTCTCAATGCATATAGACTGGCATTATGTGACGTGGATCTTGCTCACTTATTTCCATGTGTGCAGGATGCTGGGACGTACAAGGAGATTCCTATCACTCACCACGTGAAAGAAGGCTGTGAGAAAGCCGATCCATCACAATTTGAACTCCTCAAGGTCCTGGGTCAGGGCTCTTTTGGCAAGGTGAGAACACACCAAAGCAAACTGAGCTCTCTCCTTTTATCATCCTAAATTGCTGTTTCCCCACCAGGTATTTCTGGTAAGAAAAATTGTGGGTCCAGATGCTAGTCAATTATATGCAATGAAAGTTCTAAAAAAGGCATCATTAAAAGGTAAGTTAACTTTTCATAAAACCCATAGCCCAAAAAGTGGTTCTATTGTTGGTGTTGATTATAATCCGTTACTGAACGCCTGTGTATTTTTTTTTTTTCAGTCCGGGACAGAGTTCGCACCAAGATGGAGAGAGACATTTTAGTAGAGGTCAATCATCCCTTCATAGTGAAATTGCACTACGGTAAGAAAATGGAGAACTGCAATGTATCTTCAAGTTTTCACATCACATAGCTGTTCACAAAACCAAGACTTAATATCGTTATTGAAATGAAAAAACAAAAGTGCTGTGATGCTATTATTTTATTGTGGAACCGTACAGGGAACCCTTACTATTTAGTCAAACTAGTCTTAGATGAAAGAATGTTTTATCAACAAATTTGATCTATTCATTCCTCCATCTATTTTGTAGGGCATTTATTAATGCTGGGTGATATGGAAAAAAATAATATCACTGTGTAGGCCATTTTATATCACGATAACAGACTCGAGACGAACTAAACTATATACACAAGTGCATGGATAGATTTTGGGCGGCACGGTGGCCCGACTGGTTAGCACGATGGCTTCACAGTGAGAGACAGCATCGGGCATGGGTTCAATCCCGGCTCCGGCCATCCTGTGTGGAGTTTGCATCTTCTCCCCGTGCCTGCGTGGGTTTCCTCCGGGTACTCCGGTTTCCTCCCACATTCCAAAAAAAACATGCATGGCACGCTGATTGAAAACTCTAAATTGCCCCTAGGTGTGAGTGCGGATGGTTGTTCGTCTCTGTGTGCCCTGCGATAGGCTGGCAACCAGTTCAGGGTGTCCCCCGCCGACTGCCCGAAGATAACTGGGATAGGCTCCAGCACCCCGCGACCCGAGTGAGGAGAAGCGGTACAGAAGATAGAATAGAATAGAATAGAATAGAATAGAAATCCCTTTATTGTCATTGTACTCAAGTGTGCAACGAGATTAGAGGACTCCCCTCTCCAGTGCAAAACAACAATAATACAGACAAATATATAAATTAGATAAATAAAGAAGACAGTGCAATGGAATTCAGTACTGAATAGGGCATATAGAAACACATCACAATGCTGTTTTGCAAGGTTAGGGTGGTCTCGTGTGTGTGTGAGAGTTCAGTATGGAGATGGCTCTCGGAAAGAAACTGTTTCTCAGTCTATTGGTCCTTGATTTGATGCATCTGTAGCGCCTGCCAGAGGGCAACAGGTCGAACAGGTGTGAGTTTGGGTGGGTATTGTCATTGACGATGTTGAGAGCCCTTCTGAGGCACCGGGCGGTGTAGATGTCCGACAGTGGGGGGAGAGGGCAGCCAATAATCCTTTGCGCTGTTTTGACTGTCCTCTGGAGCCTCACTCTGTCCGCCTCAGTGCAGCCGCTGTACCAGGTGGAGACACAGTACGTCAGCAGGCTCTCGATGGACGAGTGGTAGAAGGCTAGCAGCAGCTTCCTGTCTAGGTTGAATTTCCTGAGGACTCTCAGGAAGTGCAGACGCTGGTGGACCTTCTTTACCACTGCTGTGGTGTTGTGAGTCCAAGAAAGGTCGTCGGAGATCTGCACTCCCAGGAACTTGAACGTGTGGACCCTCTCCACACACACGCCTTCGATGCAGAGGGGGGGGCGGCACCGTCTTGTTCCTCCTGAAGTCGACGACAATCTCCTTTGTTTTTGCAGTGTTAAGGTGCAGTCTGTTGTCCTTGCACCAAGTTGTCAGTCTCTTTACCTCCTCTCTGTAGGCTGTCTCGTCACCTTCCGAGATCAGACCGACCACTGTCGTGTCGTCAGCAAACTTGACGATGGTGTTGTTGCCGTGGGCCGGGCTGCAGTCGTAGGTGTAGAGGGCGTACAGGAGAGGGCTCAGCACGCATCCTTGGGGGGAACCGGTGCTCAGCATGAGGGTGGAGGACGTGTAGGGGTGGATGGATAGATTTTTTTTTTATTGTTGGTAGAGATTGACATCTTTCTCTTTTTCTTTTCTTCTCACGCACGCACACAGTTTACATTGACACCAGTATGGTTTGGGTGGGGGGTATCAGCATCTATTTTACTGAGTAAATTGAAATGTGCGTCAGTGGTTTTAGCAGTACTCATCATCGTCTGTCTTTTAATCGCTCGATGTCTCTGGCGAAACGACCCGTGAGCCACGTGACCCACGCAGTGAGTCATTTGGCGCCTGCTTCTTTCGTTTGTTCGATGAACAAAGCGTCCGGCTGACGTTATACTTCCTGCCACCTGCTTTTTTTTCTAAATGAAATTGCAGTCAAGCTTTATCCTTCAGTCAGATGCTGCGTGTCCACCCTGCTGTACACTTTCGCATAAAAAAAGAGTGTAAGGCGTATAAAAATAATTAATAAAAAAAAAAAATAATAATAATAAAAAAAATATAATTTATTATTTACTTAGCAGTGACATTTCAACAATGCACTCTCAAACGGATCTCTAAATAAACAAAGATCGGACAACAAATATTTTAACGCTAATAGCCTTTATCATGTGTCCATCCATCCATTATCTGTACCGCCTTTCCTCACAAGGGTCGCGGGGGGTGCTGGAGCCTATCCCAGCTATCTTCGGGCAGAAGCTGGACGACCAAAAAATCAACAAAACAAAACAAAAACAAATGATTATCAAAGCATATATATAATATAAATAGTATGAAAAGCATAACTAAACTTTATTGACCTTCTATATAAGTATGTATTACTGTTACGACTGAAGGTCACACTGCAGTGTCATAGCTTTTGCTATCCATCCATCCATTTTCTGAACCATTTATCCTGAATGAAATAAATTCATTAGTTGTAGTCTGTGGCTCTTCGCCTTATTGGACATCAAACTTCACTTTGTGCCGAGGTTAGCCTCCAGCACAGTTGCACTGAAGCTTGGGTAATTTGTGCGTGTAGCCAAAATACTGCAAAAGTCCTGAACTCAGCGATTTCACGCTAGTTGTTCCAGATCTCCCGTTTTGGGTGTTATGGTTCTGACGTCGGAGGTTGAGTGGCTCAGCAGCGCAGTTTGCGTGGTTATCGTTTCCTTAAGCGTCGCCAGCCCTTCTTATGCTTTACCCCAGCTGGGACATTGACATCATTTGTGGCTCGAATTTTCAAGATCTTCTTGTGTCCTATTTTGTGTTTTTTCTCTCTGTGATAGAAGAGGTTTGTTGTGTCTGCATCTGAGTAGGGAACCTTCTTGTCGCATACGACAGTTTTGTGCTCCTCGTTAGACGTCTTGAACTCAAAATGTACTCAAACCTAAGATGTACCCCCCTCTTTTTGGTCTAACTTTGTTTTGGCCTGCATGGGACCCTGCCTCTATGCAACTTCAGTTTCAGGCACCATTATCCTGCCTTCTTTGTCCTGCATCGTGGAAACCACCTGTGTTAAAGAACGTAAACCTGTGTCACGTCGCAAAACCAGGCGAGCTGCCGCGAACAAACGCCACAAAGACGATTTCTCAGTCGATGTAAATGTGGCGGAATTACTTCTTTTTGCAGCAAAAAATACTGGATTTTCATCCATCAGTGTACTCATCACTAACCAGGTCCAGTACCAATGGACCTTTCAGTCCGTCACTGACAGAAACATGCACAGCATGTCTCCTGCGTGTTTGTTAGCAGGGGTCAATAAACGGGCCCCAGAATAGCTGCAATAAGTTAAATCCTGGTCTCTAGTGCTATAAAAATGCCGGATGGTGTCTTTAAGTATTCCCATAATTTGGACAGCACTCGTAAGCGTCAGGTTTGTTTTCTCTTGGAGAGAGGAAAAAAAAGATTTAGAGCACATTGGCTTCAACGTTTTTATAGAAGACTCAATATCCCAAAATGGTCCCTTGTTTTGTTTTTCTACTTTAAGCCCCGTCACCCCCCCAATCCAGATGAAGCTGAAGAAAATGGATGGCTTCATGTTTACATTTTTATTTCTCAAATAAATGTTTTGGCCTGCAAAAAACCTTTGATGTTGACATGAACAAATTGCCGCAACCCCCAATCCCTCAATGGCTTTAAGACCACTGCCAAGCAGCATGAGTTCTTGTGAGTAAAGTTGCACATATTCAGAATTTTAAGCTCTACATGTATAGTCAACCGACCTGGACGTGACGGCAGAAAGTACATTTAGCAGAAATTAAAGAATTGAATAATACAAATTTTAACAAAATAGCCCAGAACCCCAAGGTCAAGCTACGCCAGTGTCAGATCGCACTATCTGTCATTGTCTGTGCCAAAGTGGACTTCATGGGAGATGACTCAGGAGGATGCCACTCTTGAAAATTAGGGCTGCACGATATATATGTGATATGGACGTTGCCTATAGCGATATCATTGTTGTTGCGATATTTAACTCGTACCAAAAGAAATGAAATTTTTCTTACTTAATGATAGAATTAATTGCAATTTCCCCAGTTGGGTGGCAATCCACATTCAAGTTTGCATCTGACTGGTCAAATTCAGATAAAAGCATACAATTCCCATTAGAAAATGATTGTATGCCTTTGTGATATGCATTTTGCATAGGCCATTATCACAATTTTGATATTTTTCAGATTAAAATTTGCAGCACTATTGAAAATAAATCCTAACGTGTGAGACTGGAATTTGCCAAACGACATGTTGAAATGTCGCAAAGTTTCTGGGAAAATGTCCTATGGACAGATGAGACAAAACTTTAACTTTTTGTCAAGGAACATCAGCTCTGTTCATCAAGCAAAAAATGAATCATACCAAGAGAAGAGCACTGTCCCTACTGTGAAACATGGAGATGGCTCCGTTATGTTCTGGGGCTGCTTTGCTCCATCTGGCACAGGGAATATTTAATATATGTATCGTACAGTGGCATGTCAAGTTTTCCAGAGAGAAGTGTACTGCTCGGGGTCAGATAGATTGGTCTCAGTTGCTGCTTGTTGCTGCGTTTTGTCCATGGAACCAGCGTTTTGGGAGCAACGCACGAACATGTTTGAATGATAAAACAGTAGTCCTCACAGTTCCCACGTGCTAACACTGCCAACAGCAATAACAAGAGTGAATGACCATGTCAGACATTCTTTACTTTAGTGGTGACCTGGACTTTCATTTCAAAGCAAAAGTTATGCTCCGTTACGATAAAATGTCACCAGTTTAATTGAATTGATTCCGGATGAGTGTCAATTAAAACAAATTTTATGTCATTGCAGTGTGACCAAAAATGTCCTTTAAATATTTAAAACTTAAAACCTTTCATTTTAAACCTGACATCATGTTTCTAACGTGTTCTGTCATAAAAAGCAAACCTGGCTGAACATTGAGGGTTCCCCCTAAAGAGGACACCTTGAGGAAAATTTACATTTTACTTGCTTGGATACAAATAGTTGGGTCTTTGTAGGGCCTGCCCAGCCATCAAGTGTGAAGTGTGAAATAATGAAACAAGTAGCTCTTTTGCGAGCTGCCTATTTCCGAAAATATGTGGGGTCAGCAGTCATACAGTTGTGCTTACAAGTTTACTTATCCTACGGATATATAACTTGTTAGTACAACTTTGTCTGCCATCTAGTGGTGAATGGTGATATAAACAGTCGTGCTCACCTGTACATGTATTTACGGAAAATGCATCTTAATGGGCAAATGCGAGGGTGGCCATGGATACAGTTCACTTAGAAAAGCGTAATGCTTCGGTTGTTGTGATTGAGCCTGTGTGTGCTGTGCGTATGTTACGTGTAAGTAAATAGCTAAATAAATCTCCGGCGATTTAAACACTTTCCTGGTCTCTGCAGCCTTTCAGACGGAAGGGAAACTGTATTTAATACTGGACTTTCTCAGGGGAGGAGATGTATTCACTCGCTTATCCAAAGAGGTAAGCGTATGTCCTGTTGCTCTACATCTTATTGTACTTTAAGCCCTACAGTCGGGTGTTTTCATTTTTCTGTTTGAAAAGCAACAAAGAAAAAATGTGAAAATTCTTTAAACCCAAAGGAATTGTGAAGATAAAAGTTCCTCGTGAAGCTGGCGTACATTTCATGTTAAACAATGTTTGAATGAAAAGAAGCATAGACACAGCCAAGTCATGTCTCTTTTGTTTGTGTTCACATTTAATCATAGTCTGACTGGAATTCCTCAAGTGCTTTCAGCTTTTCAAGTATTAATTGCTTGTCAGTTTGTTGCTCTGATCAACCCCTTTCAAGGGTTTTCACTATGGGAACTTAAGTAACGTTCTCCTGATAGAGCTTTTATAAAAGCATTTCTCAGAAACAAAGAAATAGCTGCCGGCAATGTCAAATCAACTGCATGCAGAATGTTCTGTATGAGTGAAAATAATACCCTTTTCCCCTTTCTGTTGGGTGTTACTGATATCTTTTTGTCACTGAATTGTCCTGAACTGAGTTCAGAGAGTAAATCTGTCCAGTTCTTAACAGGTTATGTTTACAGAGGAAGATGTGAAATTCTACCTTGCAGAGCTGGCCCTGGCCCTTGACCATCTGCACAACTTGGGCATAGTTTACAGAGATCTCAAGCCAGAGAAGTATGAGACCTCGCCTTCACCTTTGAACTTCCACACCCAAACTTCAAACACTAAACTTAGCGCTTCATCCACAAAGTTTCACACTTTTTTGTTGTTGTTGTTTTGTTACTTCATAACCTCATAACCCCAAGCCCCAAAATTGAACAACACGATTTGCACTAAACCCTCACCTTCATTGAAACTGATCATTTTAAATCACTAACCTGTTGCATTGCGTTACAATAATATTTTGAAGCTTTCCATCATGGAAAATGTGCTCCTTTCCCCCCCAGTATCTTACTTGATGAAGCTGGACATGTAAAGTTAACAGGTATGTTTTTTTCTATGTGGACATATTTCATAGCATGTTCTCCAGTAAATTTAATAGGATGTCACGCAAAAAATAATCATGTGTTTGGTTAAAAATACACAAAGGTTTTTGTAGACATTTTCAGTAAAAATGCTCAAAATGTATACATTTTTTCCTTCAAAAACAAATTTTAATGCTCATAAAAGGAAGCAGTCACAACTTGAACACTTTTATCTGGGGACTGTCATGTTTTTGTTTGTCCAGATGAGACATAATCGGATGTCATTGTGTACAGACTTTGGCCTGAGCAAAGAGTCAGTGGATGCTGATAAGAAGGCTTATTCTTTCTGTGGTACGGTGGAATATATGGCCCCTGAGGTGGTCAACAGGAGAGGACACACACAGAGTGCCGACTGGTGGTCACTGGGTGTACTAATGGTATGCGGGTTCTCTCAACACGCTAACAATTAGCTCATGATCTTTAATTAGACGAATGTTTCCCAGACACTTTAGAGCAGGGGTCTCCAAATGGGGTCCGCAGGAGCCCCCAGTCAGCCTGTTTTAGGTGTTTTCCTTGCTCCCACACACCTGATTCAAACGAGGGAACGTTAACAGGCTTGTGCAAAGCTTGCTGATGAGCTGATCAATTGAATCAGGTGTGTTGGAGCAGGAACACACACAAAACAGGCTGAATGGGAGTTACCAAGGACCAGACTTGGAGATGTTTTAGAGCATGAAACTGAGTTTCTTACAAAGGCCCAAGAACATGTTATTTTTATCCACGATAAGTGATAAAGAACACAATAGGAGGTTATCGCGCAGAACAAACATGAATCAAAATGCCTTTTATCAAGAAAAAGAAACAAACAATCAAATCACTTGTCTACCTTTCCCAAAAAAGTGTGTTATTATATTCTTATTGTTTTCCTCATGTTTGCAGTTTGAGATGCTAACGGGGACGTTACCATTCCAAGGGAAAGACCGCAATGAAACCATGAACATGATTCTCAAGTGAGTTACACTCCAATGCAACTTCTCTAATCAAACTCTTAACAGTGACGAGACAAGTGAGTTTGAACTAGTGTTCTTCAAGTTTCCAACAGAAATTAATACATGAACAGATTTCTCCGGACGTACACCCATTACCACTGAAGGAATACTTGCGATTCCTTATAGCTCATGAGAGGAAAGTCAGCCGTACCTCAACTTTGATAACATTACGGATGCACTTTAACAAGCACATCATGGGGGAAGTATAAAGTTTATTAAAGCACAGTAACTTCGTAGCAACTCTACACTACTCTGAGAATGACCAATTATGTCTAAAACAAGCAGAGTGAGACCTGGTTCGAGGTTAGTTGGGAGACCATGTGGGAGTACCAGGTGCCATATGCTTATCTAGCTGTTCTGCCTCGCCACGTTTTTTGGTCATTGTTTTTAGCCGGACCTCCTTTGGGGAACGGACATTACGAGCATGTGTCGCGAGGGCTGAATACTAGCCTCTGGGAGTCAGGGGACAAGACAGCCCAACTCTGTGTCAGTTCCAAACTTGTCTCAATAAGGAGGATTGGAATCAGAAAGGACATTTGTCTCATTTAAAAAAAAAAAAAAAACTAAGCCAAAACATTCTCCAAAACGGTAACAGTGAATACAAGAAAGATCATTCAAGATTTTCTTGGTTTATGAATATTTCCATTTCTGAACTGAAATTTCAATCAAAAATGACGTCAGTACCTGCATTACTTTTCAGTATGACTCACAAACTGGCTTAGCTTAGATGCGGGAGTCTCAGTTGTTTTTCCTTGCACTACATCAACATTGTCTGCTCCATGCGTCACACATTGCAGGGATCGTTGGGGTTTTTTTGCTCTAAATTATCCCTCAGTTTGCCTCCAAAAATACTGAACAGTGCATGCGACTGACTTAGGAAGCCTGTATACATTGCTGGGAGGAAAAAAAAAAAAGGAAAATAATAGCTAAACATAAGAGTAGTGTTCATGTTTGTTCTCACTGGACAGTTTGGTTTGGTGGAATCTACAATCTGCACTGTTCTAATAAAAACAATAATCATATTAGTAACAAAAATAGTCGTATTAAAACAATATTGCGTTTTTTTTCAACACAAAAAGGCACTCTCAACCACGCCACAATAAAAGAGGGCTGTCACCATTGCATCTTTCTTGCAATTTAATATGCCACCTTTATTCATAAAGGTGTGAAACCATTATAGCCGCTTGCTTGCTTTTATTCCTTTGTTACTGATTTATTTTTTGGCCTTTTGTGCCTAATTGAATCAATTACACAAGAAGAATGGAAATTGCATCACTTATATGCAGTCCATCTTTAGAAATATTTGCTGAACAAAATTCAAAGAATAAAACCAACCAGTCTAAAATGGCATAGGCTACTGTGCTGTAAAAAACAAAAATAAGAATTGAGAATTGAATCGTCACTCTAAAATCAAATAGAATCGAGGATTTGGAGACACAAATAGTTTTTGCTGTATTATAGCAAATACAGCACTGTAATACAAAATGCTTTTCATTAAAGTTTTTTTTAAAATTTAATCCAGTTAGGGAAATTTAGGTGACTAAAGGCATCAGTTTCCACTGGAAAGTGGCACAATGGTGCATATTTATCTTTCTATTTTTTTCCCCCCTTTTAGAGCAAAGTTAGGAATGCCTCAGTTCCTTAGTTTGGAAGCCCAGAGTTTGCTGAGGATGCTGTTTAAACGTAACCCAACAAACAGACTAGGTGAGTGGTATTACATTCTAATCGTAAATCAATATATGAAACGACACTATATTCTTTGCCTTCAAGGAGTTTTTTTTCCAAATATGAACTTAACTGCTGGCATTTACTTCAACCAAGTGCAGAATATCACTAACAGAATAACGTGTCAGAGTCCTGATACTTTTTTAAAGAGGTACAGCTTCATCAGGTCCAGTTTACTGAAGTGATATGATATGATATGATCTGTGTCTTAAGGGGCCGGACCTGACGGTGTGGAGGAGATCAAACGGCACGCTTTCTTCTCCACCATCGATTGGAATGTGGGCACACGCACACACAATAAATTTGCATTTCACACGTACCCACACAAACACACATGTAGCTCCAGCTTCTGTTGAAGATTTCACACTTCACAAACGTTCAGCTTGTCCATTAATTTTGGCTGTGCCAGCACTGTTTGTGTGCATCTGGGCGGATGGCCAGTTCTGGCTGTGTGTCCACTAATAGCTCTGTGTGAGTTTTGGCTATTGGCTAGACACCATTGTAAAGCGATGGGAAGGAGTTCAGTAAAGAGAAATATTGGGTTTTCCTTTATACATGAGATGTCAGCAAGGTTCCAAGTCTTGTCACAAAAATGTACCGGTATATTGTAAACCCAAACTACGATATTTCCCCTTCAATGTGGTCCATAACCAGTACATCTAAAAAGCAATCTTGTGGCAGGACAAGGTTGCTTTTCACCATCACAATAGCATCCAACATTCCTGGACGAGGTGAACATTGTCATGCTGGAGCAACCTCCTAACTCACCTGACCTGGCTCAGTGATTTATTTATTTTTCCTGTTCCCAAGCTCAAGAGGTCATCAATGGGACCCGTTTTTGAAGTTATGTAGACGACGACATCAAGATGACGTTGATGAGACTTGATTTGTGAAGAATCCCTCAAGAATCCTTCCAGATTTGCAGATAGGGCAACGGTAGTGCATGAAACCAGTATTTCACAACCAGGCTAGGGGTATGCAAACACATTTAAATAATTGATTTCTGAGAAGATAAGTAAATATTCATTCATTAATTTAATAAGCCTGTCAATGAAGTGGTATAGGCTGTAAACTATTTCCATTGGGAGACACTCAGCTATGGCACAGCCACTCAAGTGTCTTTTCAAACATCAGATGACTGATGAAAATAAAATTAGAATGCTATAGCCTGATATTTAGCCGTGAAATACCTTTTTGAAGTGGACTCATTCAAAGGAGTTCATTTGATTTTGGTAAATGTTTTGAGTTTTGCAGAACAAAAGCAGGCCTATGATTTATTTTCATATTTTGTCATTTAATTCATATTGTTTATTTTCCAGGAAACGTTTTTTTTACATTTAATTTGATTTAAAAAGTCAATGCGTCAGGAGATAAAATGTCCTTCATTTAATAGTATAAAGTTATCTTACTTTCTACTTTTGGGGAATCATCAACATGACTAAGCGAGGAGCTACTCATGATGTGACAAAAACATTTGAGGGTACTCAACACAAAAAGAAAGACTACAGGATTACTTTGAAGGGGAAAATCTGCAGTTTGAATTTAAAATATGGGTATCGTATGTTCGGAAATTTGCTGTGACTCCGTAACAGCACTCTTAGGTTGGTGAATTTGGAGAGGCAGAGCGTGCTTCTCTCCCATCAATTTCTGAACATTGTGCTTAAACTGTTTCCATCTGTACAGTTGTACCATATGGGCTGATATTTGTGCCACTAGAAACTGAATCAGAATATCATCGATTTGAATGTGAATTGCTTAACTTGAATATTTGAATTGAAAACTGAATATTTGAATTGAAAAATGAGTTATTGAATTTAAAACTGAATTATTGAATTACATAAATTGCATAATTGTTTAATTTGAATCCGAATGTTTCCATCTATAATTTATGTAATTCAATAATTCAGTTTTCAATTCAATAATTCAATTTTCAATTCAAATATTCAAGTTAAGCAATTCACATTCAAATCGATATTCAGTTTCAGTTTCTAGTGGCACAAATATCAGGCCACAGGGGTGCCTCTAGGATGAGCAATGGATTCCAGATACATAGATCTCCTCGTCGGCCAATCAGCCCCTTCGTTTTGAAGGTCGTAAACTACATCATGAGTCTTGCCAGCCGCCTTCCACAACCATGTGTTAGTTTGATTGTGCTTTTGCAGAACCGAAAGAGACCTCTGGAGGGCGGCAAGCGTCCGAGTCGGACACTTGCATGGCTGGTTGCTGATTTGTTCACCCCAAATTTCTCTGGCGTATCTTATATTTTATATATGTATATCTTATATTCCGTGCAATGGCGGCTGGCTATACTAATGAGAAACTTTACGGCCTTAAAAAAGAAGGTGCTGTTTTATGGACTGATATTTGTGTCAGATTGGCCGACTAGGAGATCTATGTACAGTGGAACCTCGGTTCTTGACCATAATTCGTTCAAGAACCCTGTTCGAAAAGCGAATTGTTCGAACACCGAAACCATTCCTTTGCAGCTTGCACTGACTTTCTTTGGAGGCATGATGAGGGGCTAAAACACTTCGTACACCTATATAAAACGCGAGAGCAAAACGCAGCACGTCCGCACGCGACAACAGTTGGTCACGAAGAGAGAAAGAGAGCGATCTACACCCGTACGCCGCTCAGCATCCCACCGCGTACGCACTAACACGTCGTACCGGCGTTCGAACTCCGATTTTTGTTCGAACTACAAAGCAAGAATTTCTCGAATTTTTTGTTCGAACTCCGATTTGTTCGAACTCAGAGTCGTTCGAGAACCGAGGTTCCACTGTATCTGGAATCCATTGCTGATCCTAGAGGCACCCCTGTGGCCTGATATTTGTGCCACTAGGAAGTGAATCTGAATATCAATTTATTTATATATTTGAATTGAAAATTGAATTATTGAATTGAAAACTGAATTATTGAATTACATAAATTGTAGATGGAAAAATTCAGATTCAAATTATGCAATTTATGTAATTGAATGATTCAGTTTTAAATTCGATAATCCATTTTTCAATTCAAATATTCAGTTTTAATTCAAATATTTAAGTTAAGCAATTCACATTCAAATCGATGATATTCAGATTCAGTTTCTAGTGGCACAAATATCAGCCCATAGGAACACCTCAACCGCGCTCTGGCACGTCATTTTTGGTGCACTCTGAAGAACCAAACGGCACATTTAAACCATGCTATGAATTTCCAAATGCGCCTTATGTCTTATGTGACACCTCTCCTGGAACTTTCTGACGCACTTATGTTCACACATTCCAAGCAGCGTACGGAAGCTTTGATCCCTAATATCTAAAAGGTAAAATGTTGCCTTCCTCAGAAACTGTACAGAAGAGAGCTACAGCCGCCATTCAAGCCGGCGGCAGGTAAACCAGACGACACGTTCTGTTTCGACCCAGAGTTCACTGCAAAGACACCTAAAGGTATGTACTCGTATACTCACACTCCTGCAAGTTCGTGATCTTGAAAAGCATCCTGCTGTGTGTTCATACCTGTCACTGCATAATTTATTGGATGTTTGTATATTCGTAGTCTTGTATTATGCAGCGTGTTTGTTTGTTTAGACTCCCCAGGTATCCCTCCCAGTGCAAACGCCCACCAGCTCTTCAAAGGCTTCAGTTTTGTTGCTCCAACGCCGATGGATGAAAACAAGAGTTCCCCACTCCTTAGTATACTCCCCATAGTTCAGGTAAGCTTACCGGTACTCATTCTCTCTCTTGTGTGCATGCTCAACCCCACTTCTACATCTGTGTTAAAGGGTCCTACGAAGGCATTATATAGTTTGTAAGCATATCATTCGATCATCTCATTCTTTGCTATTTAGAGGACATCAATGAAGTTCAAACAAATGTGCGCTATCACTGTCACTGGTACATTGATTGTCAGTCACATCATCACATCCCTTCAAATGAGACCCCGTTCTGTGTTCAGAAGAAAGCTTATCAATTTGTGCCTCTAATAAGTGACACCATCAATTCCAATTTTCTGGAATGCCATCAGTTGCGGTTCAGGTCATGCTAAACATATTCACCAGCATAGTTACAGGATATCATTCATGGCTCTAACTAGAGTAAAGTTAAACATACATATAAGCAGGAGCAGATTAGATCAAACTGTGAAATATTTTTTTTTTCACATTGCCACACCCGATGATGGCGGCATCATCCTCTTGACATATTATCTCTTCATGTAGAACGTAATCCTAGAATAACTTAACCTTGTCATTCCTCCTCAGAGCTCAGCTTTTCCTCCAGTATAAGTACTCAGTATTAATATTGTTGTTGTTGTTTGCTTTAAAATATTTGAAACAGGTAAAGGTATTTCACAGTGAATAAAAACTGCTGCTGGGCCAATGACAAGCCCGACTTTTATTATCTTGCCGGCCTTCGGCTCAATCAGCGTTGGGTAGTCACGGCAATAAGCTGCTTTCTTTGACAAGCTAAAGCAGAGCCCAAAGTGTGGAATAATAGCTTTTAACATGTGTGTGTGTGCGCGCGTGTGTGTGGGGGTGTGTGGCGCATGGCCACATTTGCAGACACTAGACACATTTTCAGAAATAAGCAGATAACTAAAGATTAAATTGGTTGCTTAATCACCCACTTTATGGGCACTCAGGCACTCCTATACAGTCTATTTTCTGTAATATTCCCCCACTAAGCATCTTTAAATAAAAAAATATATACCCCATAATGAGATGTAATCACGCTTTTTTTTTTCCCTCTCAGATGCATGCGGGGTCCAAGTTCTTGGATCTATACGAGCTGCAGGAGGACATAGGCGTCGGCTCCTACTCCATTTGTAAACGCTGTGTACACCGAGTCTCTGCCATGGACTATGCTGTGAAGGTGACCAGTCACTGATATCATAAAATGTTACGATATATACGGATCTTTTTCTTATTCCTGTTTTGCGCTCCTATCTCATAGGGAGATTCACGCCACATAGTGAAACACATTTGCATGCAATATTTTCATTTGTACCACATTTTGATTTGGCACCTGTCGTGTCGTTTATTAGCGGTCCTAAAGGGCATGACTGTGGTACCGTGTGACAGATTGGCAACTGAAGTAGTATTTATCCGATTCCAGACTCAATCTGTGCTGTTCTTTTCTGCGATATACTTACCCATTTTCTCGGATCATTATCACATAAGATACACAGATGGACAAATTTGTTTATTATAATTCTTTGCTGGTCACTGAACTAACATTACCCTGACAAGAGTGATAGTAAATAAAAACTGCTTCTGTAGAAGTTTTGTTTTTATCTCCCCCTTAAAACACTTATCTTCATCATTTGTGGCACAACTTCAGCACCCGTCTACGGGTACTTTGGCCCACTCCTCTCAAGCAAACAGCTCAAGCCGTCTCAGATGTGACTAACACCTTTTCCTGTCTGTTAGTTTCAGTCAATAGAGATTGAAATCCATCAATAGGATATAGATCGTGGCTCATAGAAGACCATGGCTAAATGATGAAATGTTTGTTTTTTAGTTTCTGTCTTAGCTCTCTATTTTGGGTCATTATCCTGACCCTGCTACTGAGACTGCACATGTAGAACCATGAGATTTCATGGTACCTTGTAGAGACTCTAGACCAGAGGTATTAAATTAAAAGTCACAGAGGTCCACGACTAAAATTTCTTCCAATTAAAAGGTCCGAACCAAAGTCCAACTTTCCTTAATGTCTAGCCTATGTTCACATTTTTATATAATTTCAATATTTAGTCATTTTCAACAGAGCGCACTTATATACTAAATATTTAGCAATGTTCCCATTAAACACCTTTGCCAATCAAACAAATATAAGGCGTTTATTTCACATTCAAGAAAATGTGGCTCCAGGAACTTAAGTTTGCCACTTCCATAAAAAAACAGTAAAATATCTCCTGCAGAAATATATCAAGTGCTAAGCATTGAGTTAACATCTTTTACCTTTTTTCTTTTTTTAAATCAAGGAGTTATCAGCCTAAAAAAAAAGGAAAGCCTAATTATCCAAGTAAAACAGGTCAACATGTTCAGTACACAATCAATAAAAATAGCTGTCCTCATGAAAAACTAATTCAAAATGAGCTTTGACACCACTTTTTCTTTTGAATATTTTTTTTACTTCTCTTAATGAGAAAAATGAGTTTGTGACTGCCCTGCCAGTGACTTAAAACTGGGTTGGAACGGAGTCAAGGCCATTGGGATTTGGTAAATTATTTCACACATCTGGCCTTTGTGTTTTCCTTTAAATAATGTTTGTGCAACTGCATTTAAGCACTCCTTCACAACTTCCCCGTCACTTGAATGTTTTTTTTATGTTTCCCCAAAATCCATGATACTTTTAGTGAACATTCGTTTGCATGCCGCTGGGCTGGAAATGAAAATGTAAAAATCTGTTATACTGCACTCGAAGTTCGATGTTTTTGCGTTCACCTCAAACTTCAGCAGATAACTTTGCAAAAAGGGCGGTGCTTTGTTTCGTAGTGCCGCTTCGCGATGTTGCGACGGTTTCGGAGCATATGATGCACACTGGTTTTGAAACGGCTGCGGCCACAGGACGAAACTAGATTTCTCCGTCCATTCATTTAAAACAACATGCATCCACCTTGCTAACTTTTTAGCACGGCATACTGTCAGCAGCACTCTCTTCCGGTCTGCTGCGCAATTGGCAGTGGATCGTAAACAAAAGATTTGATTGGCTCAAATTAGTGACGCCTTTCCCGTATTAACTAGAATTGCAGCGCCAACGTTTGTGAATGCGCCCTGAAAAAAATTCATCATAGATTGGTCATGGGTCCGGTCCGAACCATCGCGCGGTCCGGATCCGGACCGCGGCCCGCCATTTGGTGATGCCTGCTCTTGACACTGCAGGGTGTAGCAAAGCAAGCTTCTTCTGTTTCACTGTAGTGACAGTTAATTTACTTCATTTTTATTTGTGGCTTGCCAATATGCAAACGTTGTAGATGAGTAGACTGCTGGCCAGGCTTTCTTCAATGCACTATAGTGACCATCACTTGAGTCACAGATTTACAATGGGTTCACAGAAATTTAATGATTGTTTGAAAACATACACACAAAGGAATAAATACATTACGGTTGCTTCTTTTTGTAGTTGTATCAGACTATGAGGTTACCTAGCAGCCAGTAACGCTATTGCATAAGAATTGCCCTTCTTTTTCCTCAATAATGTGATATTAAAGTTCAGTTTAATGCTGCACTTCTTGGTTGTTTCTTTTAAATCTGCTGAGTGAGGCCAGCTTTCCAGCAGAGGGCAGCACAACTGTTCACATTAGCTCAAAAAAGCAACTGTGAATGATGGAGCCCAAACAGTGACAAGACTCTAACTACTTGATTGTTTTTCAATGTCACAGATCATAGACAAAAGTAAGAGGGACCCTTCCGAGGAAATTGAAATCCTGATGAGATACGGCCAACATCCGAACATCATCACTCTCAAAGACGTCAGTAGAGTATATGTTTCATTGGTATTTCATCATAGTCAAGTTTGTAATACTCAGTCAAACATGCTGACAGACAGCTGTTGCGTGTCGTTATGTCAGGCGTATGACGAGGGCAGGTATGTTTACCTGGTGACGGAGCTGATGAAAGGGGGAGAACTGCTAGACAAGATCCTCAGGCAGAAGTTTTTCTCTGAGCGAGAGGCCAGTGCTGTGCTTTTCACCATCACGAAGACTGTTGACTACCTCCACTGTCAAGGGGTGAGGAGGCATACACACACATACAGACACACAACTAAGGATGTGAGAAGATCCACAATCATCCAATATTTTTCAAATCCTCTTTTGTCAGGTAGTACATCGAGACCTGAAGCCGAGCAACATTCTGTATATGGACGACTCTGGGAATCCAGACTCAATCAGGATTTGCGACTTTGGTTTTGCAAAGCAGCTTCGAGGGGGCAACGGTCTGCTCCTCACACCTTGCTATACTGCCAACTTTGTGGCACCAGAGGTGGGACAGAAAGAGCAGAAATACCACTTGAGCTATTTGGAATGTAGTCTCATGGCTCGTAGTGTATGTGGTTATTCCATCCTTGACTATCTTTAAATGTGTTTGTTTTCAGGTACTAATGCGGCAAGGTTATGATGCAGCCTGTGATATATGGAGTCTCGGAGTTCTACTATATACAATGCTGGCTGGGTAAGACTAAAACGGGACACGTGTTTTCCTTTTTTTCAGAAAGTCATGTTTTGAACTCATTGTTGGTTTTATTAATATGATTGTTATGCTTCTACATCTAGAGTTTATGGATTTCTTAATCCTTTTGTCAGGTACACACCGTTTGCAAATGGGCCAAATGACACACCAGAGGAGATTCTGCTTCGAATAGGCTCTGGAAAGTTTTCTTTGACAGGCGGTAACTGGGATACTGTGTCAGACACCTCAAAGGTAAAATGGTCTCACAGCTAACTGACTACAGTGGTGAATGTGTCAAGGGTGAAGTTAAAATATGAAGTCTATGTCTTGTAGTTTTAGTGCTTAATGTACGCCTGAAAGTTGCAACTGAAAGGGATACAATGTATTTGTTGTGTTTGTGGCTATGATTTCTAAAAGCTGAACGTGCACAGTTGGAGGACAAAATCCTTTTCTTTTCATGCTTACGTGTTGCAGGACCTCCTGTCCCACATGCTTCATGTGGATCCTCACCAGCGATACACGGCAGAGCAGGTTCTAAAACATTCCTGGATTTCCTGCAGAGATGCACTACCACATTTCCAGCTCACACGCCATGATGCACCACACCTCGTCAAGGTGAGGGGGACATCCCTCGCACTGATATAGGCCCAGGCAACTGAATCATTGTTGTTTTATTTGTCTGCGTTGAGCAGTCGAGCATCGAAAAGCAATTACCAAGAACACTTACCGGTTGTACACAAGTAGTGTACTATTGCTCTGCAAATACTAGCGAGGGTTGGGTTGGAGCAAAGCAACAGGACATCCAAGGAATATTCTGAGGTAGCTAAGGCTAAAAAGTCAAATCAGAGATGTTGTTTTCCATAATGACCAGTGCAGCCCTCACCTGCTAACACTGCATTATTAACAGGCGTAAAAACACTGTTGTGAGGTGGCTGTTTATTTATTAGTCAGCAGTCATTCATGGATGATGATAAACTGGCAGGGCAAGGGGCATTATGATGCTGGGAGTGAACCCTTAATTGGACCGAAATGGTAAAAATAAAGTCCTTTATCTGCAACTGTATACAGGTCCTCACCAAAGTGAAGCTCCCCGTGTACTTTTTAAGCAGTTGGACACGTGTATTCCAAAAAAAATTTGGAGAAGGTTAGGTTCATTGGTAAAGGTTATTGAAAATTCACCTGTAAGACCAATGTCCTTAACTCATTCTTTTATATTTTATCAGAGTTAAAGCTAATATCTAGTCTCTTTTCCTTATAGGGAGCCATGGCTGCCACTTATTCAGCGCTGAGCCAGAAGACAAGCCAGCCCGTGCTAGAACCTGTGGCCGCATCCAGTTTAGCCCAACGACGCAGCATGAAGAAACTCACCTCAACAGACATGTAGAACCACACACACAAACATACAGGGAGCTTGTGCTACCATTTTGACCTCACTCATACAGACTGAAGTCCCGGCCAGTCAAAGCTACCGTCTCCCTTTTTAATGTATTTATTTGATAAATCCAACACACACTCGGCTCCATGCACATGCCCACTTAATGAGACTCCTATGCGAAGACATTGACTCAAAAGCAAGACTAGAAACTCGTATCTGTTACGGCTGGGGAGACAGACTTGTATTTATTTCCACAGCTTTCATATGCACTTGCCCTCCTCGCCTTTCATTCTTTCTTCCTTTGGAAGAAATGCACCAGCTGATGTTCTCCTTCACTGTGATTGGCTGAAACAATGCTGCTTCGGTAAACTGTGCCCCCCGCCCAGCCTTCCACTGCTCTTCTTCTCTGTTCTGTCATTCTCTGCGCCTCAGTTCTTTCTCCTTCCTTGATTGCATTTGCGCTCTTCTTTTCTCCACAATATGGAGTAAAAGGTTGACGTGTGAGTGTGCTGGCAAGATGATGTTGACTGAGGGACAACCACAAAATGTTTTCTTACTCGAACCCGACAACACACAAAAATTCTTCTTTTTGACATAGTACTGCTAAATCTTAAGGATCAAAATCATCTTCTAGCACTTTTGGCAGTATAAATGCATGTGTGGACAGATGCTGTATTTCATTAACCTTTAATTCATGTTTGTGATGCTAATGGTGTATCTAAAGGGGTTAAAAATGGCTGCAGATGGACAAAATGTCTTGAAAAGAATGTGAAACAGTGTGGTGACAAAAACAGAAGTTCTAAATTGCACATATACATATTACTTGCTAATTTATTTGGTACGCCTGGATTAAACTAATGCAGTGGCCTCAACTACTACTGCATCTGCTTCAGAGAGGTGATGATTTTTTTTCTGCTCAATGATCTACATTTTTTTTATGAATGTGGAGAAAATATCAGCACCATATTTAACTAAATGAACCTCTCTACCTTTGAAACTAAAACAAAAAAAACTGATCAAAATAGTCCTTATAGATAATATTTATTGACATTTGTTTGATCTGTGTGTACCTAGTACATTTGCAAATGATTGTATACATTGTATATTAATATATACAATGAAGATTCTGAAGATGAAGAGCATGTGTGGGAGCTGTAGGAAATTCTCTGGGGGGAATGAAATGCACCCCAACAAACCAGAGAGGCTGAATCAAAAAAAAAAAAAAAAACTATTCCATAGATATCTCTTCAAAAGACATTGTGGAAATTGTATGATATTGTATTTATTTCATTTGATTTTTAAGATTCTATTTTTCTTTCGAGTTCTGTATATATTGACATTAAAGATCACTATTGACATGCATTCACAGTGATCTCGCCTTTTTGTGTTTCAAATGAAAATAAGACAAACCAACTGTTTTAATGATCATGATGATGATTTAATGATGAGACATTTTGAATTCAGTATACGTTTCATCAAAATGCCAACTTGTTAACATTACTTTTAATCAGAGATGTATGTAAACTTGTAGGTGATTTTTTTTTCTAATATGTCCCCAAGGGAAAGCATGTACAGATTAAAAATGTTGGGCCTAAAATTGGCCTTTTTTTAACCCCACAGCGCAAGTTTGAGGTAAGCTTGTTCCTGCGTATTAATCATAAATCTATTTCAAGAGTACTCTCGTGAATTTATTTTTTAAAACACAAATGTCCTAGATTCATAATAATACCCATAGCAACGCCATAACAAAGACTTTTGGTAGGCAATCATCTGTATTCTATGGGAATTACGTCACTCGCAGAACCACAAATTGCGAGTCGCCATACTGCATTGCTTATTGTCTGGTGAGCTGCTCAACTGACATCGTTTTTGCGTTTTTTCCGCGAAAGGGAATGAAGAAATAACTCGTCAAGAAACGCAAACACAATGCGTTCTGAGAGTCTTTTCTGAAGTTTAATTTTACGTAGGTGGTTATTACAATTTACGTGTGAGCTTGTCGTACTTTTTTTCACCTAGGCCACTCGGGTCTGCGCATCCGTCACTCATCCGAAAATGGCGTCTCCAGTGTAGTGTGGAGTCGGCCTCCTCACTCAAACGTTGGTGTTCTGAAATTTTCAGTCTATTCATCGATCCATCCATTTTCTCCACTGCATATCCTCACGTTGTTTTCCAACGTTTCACCAAAGGACGACAACAGGAGTTGTCTTGAGGCTCGCTATCCGACATGGCTTCTGAATGGGCCCCAGCTAAAAGCGCATGCAGCTGCACAACGCGGAACATTCAAAGAGACCACCGCCAGTGTAAGGTAGATGAGGTGTTCATGCGAAATCGTCGCAGACGATAATGTCCTTGATGGCACTGAGAGTATAAAAGCATGTTTTGTGTGTACAAAATTGTTCACATGGAAGCACAACCCTGACTTCTACACTTGCATCTTCGCTGATAAACGGTTATGACGTATGCGTGATAATTGTGTCCTAAATTTTTAACAAATCAGGAATCAGACAGTAGGCCCAATTCTGATTGGCTGTTTACTGTCCAATCGTAATTAAGAGTTTGAGAGAAACCAACAGAATGGAATGTTGCGGCGCTATAGCGAACAAAACTACCATGGTGGCATCTCATGTAGAAAAAAGTTTTCTAGAAGCATATTATTGCTTCAGATGGAAAATAACGCAGACCAAACAAAGATAATTGAAAAAACAAACAATAGTTTTTTTCTACAGCAATAAGAATAACGAACTGTGTTAAAATTCAGAACTAATATCACGCCGGTATTGCAAGGACGAAATTGCATATTGCACACATAGCGGAGCGAAGACACAAGCGTAAAAACTATTTTGTGCGTACGTGCCGACGGTTTTGCACACATGAAACACATTTTTGAACGCACAAAACATGCTTTTGTAAGCAATATTTCACAGTATGTACACGCGAAACACATTTTTGTACGCAGTATTTGACATTACGTTGACGTAATTGTGGCTTAAACCTAACACAATATTTGACGCGCCCTTGGGTGTACCCAGTCTCTGTCTAAAGTCCAAAGTCTAGCTCGAGCTCTCACGTGACCAAATAAGGATGAGCATTATGAAAAATAGTGGAATCAATAAGTACAGCAGAACGTCTGCCATTTGCTATTGATTCCTCGAGTGGCGCACAGAGTTAAAGACGCCACTAGGTGGCGACACTGTTCAGTACATGACTGTGTGAAACTTCCTACTAATAGGGCCATCGGGGACAAAATTCATAGGATAATCTCTCACACGGAAATGCTCGTACCTACACACTATAAGAAAAATATATTAATTCATAATCTATTCCATCAGATTACTTTTTTATTTCCTCAATTTATTCATCTGTGCCCTCACTCTACAAAAACACTGATTGTAAATTAACTGAACCATCAATTTACAATCAGTGATTTAATGGTGTGTGTGTGTAAACAAAGACAATGTCCTTAGTATGTTAGAGTGTTACATTTGTTGTAGGTGTTACCTATTAAGGAACGTGCGTGAGTGAAGAGAATTGGTAGTGTCTATCTATGAGCGTCTTAGTACAGAGTGTCTCCAAAGTCTGGGTTCATAATATAAAAAACACTTCTTAAAACAAAACAAATGTAGGATGTTACATAATTTGATTATTGATGTGCATTATTTGATGATTTTAATTAAAATAGTGAAACCCCCTTACGCCGACTTTGTGGAACCCTGTGGTGTGTGTGAGAGGTAATCCTAAATAATATCCCTGACAACCCCATATTCAACTCTGTAAATGACCGCTTTCTCCTGATCTGCTTTTGTCTGACCAGCTTTGTGTGTTTGTGTGACAGCAGAAGATTGGGATCCGGACTGGAAAGCAGATGGATAGAGACATGAGGAAATGCTCCAATCATCATGCACACACGAACACACACTTGCCTGTAGACCAGCTGTTGTCCTTTCTCTCTGTGGCCATCTGAGTTGACTCCATGTCCCCCCTTTCTCTCCCTTGTATAATGCATCTGCAGCCTGGGAGATGAGAGGTAAACAGTGAGGCTAATTGCTTTGACATGCTGCTCTTTGTTTTGGCCTCCTGGTGCTAATCAAGCACTCTGCTAATAAGTCTGCCTGGCAAGGAAACATAACTGTGTCCTGGGTGGGAGGAAGGAAAAAAGAAAAAGAAAAAGGGACAGGGGTATGTCAATTCGTCTCCATGATCAAGTGTTGTAGCCCACATTTGTATACGTCAACCACATTTCCCACAGTGCTGTTGTGGCTCGGTAGCGCCTCATTCAGGTGTGAATCTATTTATCCTCATTAACAAGAATCTCCCCAAAGTCAGCCAATTAGCACGCTGCTCAAAATGAAGCCATTAGCTGTCACATGAGGTAGAGGCAGTACTTGTCATTGGTCCACTGTGAGTGTATGAATGTGTGTTTGTGCGTGTGTGCGTGTGTGTGCGCGCGCGCATGCGGGTGCATTTACACTTGCTGCTAATAAAAGCAAGAGAATTAATGGAGCGAGTGTGTGTGTGATAATGAGTTAATGTGGAACAAGCAGGACAAGCAGTGATCAGCCCTCTTGTCTCAAATGAAGATATCACACACTGTGATTTACTCTCCCCCAGCTATAAACAGGCCTTCCTACCCTTACTTATCTGTATGTGTTGCGTGTGTATTCATTAGACATGCTGTTAGGGTAAGTGGAGTGGCCAAAACTCCCCTCTAAGTGCAGAGATGCTGCTTGACTGAAGGCTTTGAAATAAGACCTCTTAATTGCCACTCTGCTGTGGTGTGACTGAAAAGTCACAAAATTTGCTAGCTCACCAGAATAAAAATAAACAACTGAAGAGGGTAACAACGCACTCAACTCGGAATAAAGTTGATCTTTTTTAAAATCCAGATTCACTGGGACTCAATAATGTCATTGTTTGTTATCATCAACCGGGGGTGCTGGAGCCTATCTCATCTGACTTCAGAGAAAAGGCAGACTACACCCTGAACTGGTCGCCAGCCAGTCGAAGGGCAGATACAGACATCATCACTGAGCAGGAACCGATCCCTCGCTACCCACGTACACAAGTCAGGCGAATGTACCACTACTCCATCAGCAACTGATATAATTTTATTGAACCGTAATATGTGAGATGATTTTTAATGAATTAGCTAAACCAGGGATTGATGGGTTGGACACGTTACCGCTCTGGAGTTACCTGGGGTGCGAGACGCAAAACAGGTGTCGGCGTTCTTATTGCCCCCCGGTTTAGTGCCTGTACATTGGGATTCACTCTGGTCAACGAGAGGGTAGCATCCCTCTTCTTTCAGGTGGGAGGACGGGTCCTGACTCTTGTTTGTGCTTATTCGCAAAACAGCAGCTCAGATTAGCCACCCTTTTTGGAGTTCATGGAAATAGTGCTGGAGAGTGCTCCTTCTGGGTACTCCGTTGTTTTGCTGGGTGACTCCAATGCTTATGTGAGCAATGATGGTGAGACCTGTGGGGGCGGGATCTGGAGGAACAGACCCCTGATCAGAAACTGAGTGGTGTTCTCTGACTGGACTTCTGTACTTGTCATGGATTGTCCATAATTAGCACCATGTTCAAACATACGGGTGTCCATATGTGCACTTCGCACCAGTATACCCTTGGCCGCAGTTCGATAATTGATTTCGTGCTTGTGTCACCAGATTTTCGGCTGAATGGTATGGTGCATTTGGGTGAAGGGAAGGGCGGAGCTGTCAACTAATCGACACCTGATGTTGCCAATGGTGGAGAAGATGCCGGTTCAATCTAGCAGACCCAAATCTTTTGTGGAGGTTTGTTGGGAATGCCTGGCAGAATCCCCCTGTCACAAAGCATTTCAAATCCCACCTCCGGCAGAGGGTATCAGGCCTCTCTGGTCTGTGGAACTCCAGAGGCAACTGATGGGTACCGCCTGGCCAAGTAGAACGCAGCCTTGGTGGTCACAGAGGCAAAAACTTGTGGATGGTAGGAGCTCGGAGGGGGCCACGGAGAAAAACTTCCGGACGGCTTTGAAAAATTCTGGTTGACCCTCCGACGTCTCCAAACACAGCACGCTATGATTTGGTGGATAGAATACTTCCAAGACCTCCTTAATCCCATCAACATGCCTTCCTCTGAGCAATCAGAGTCTGAGGTCTCTGAGGTGGGCTTTCTTATCTCTGGGATTGAACTCACAGAGGTGATTGAAAAGCTCTGGATTGCTCTGGATGTTGCGGGTTGTCCTAATTGACACATCTCTGCTAAATCGCATGGACAGTGCCTCTGGACTGGCAGACTGGGGTGGTGTTTTTATGAAGGGAGGTGTGTTCCAACTACAGTGGGATCACACTCCTCAGTCTCCCTGGTAAGGTCCGTTCAGGGATGCTGGAGAGGATGGTCCAACAGGAATTTGAATTTCAGATTTTCATCCTGGCCGTGACACAGTGGACCAGCTCTACAACCTTGGTACAATACTCGAGGGTGAATGCGAGTTTGCTAAACCAGTCTAAATGTTAGTTGTGGAATTGGAGAAGGCCTTTGACCATGTACCACAAATGGTCTGGAGGGGTATCAGATGCCCTTATATGGTCAGTTCGATCCCAGTAAGAACGGTGTCAGAGTTTGGTCCACATTGCCAAATCGGATTAGTTTCCACTGAGGGTTGGATTTCTCCGAGGCTGCCTTTTGTCACCGATTCTGTTCATAACGTCGATGGACAGAATTTCTGTTTAGCTGAGGTACATGTGTAACCAAGGTGTTGAGGGCGTCCGGTTTTGTTGTCTCAGTATTGCATCTCTGCTTTTTGTAGATGATGTGGTACTATTGGGTATCTTCAAGCTGCAATATTCAACTCTCAGTAGAGTGGTTTGGAGCCGAATGCGAAGCGGTTGGGATGAAAATCAGTCCCTCCAAATCTGAGACCTTCAGTCGGAAAAAGGGTGGAGTTCCCTCTCCTGGTCAGGAATGAGATACTGTCCAAGTGGAGAACTTCAAATATCTTGGTGGGATGTGGCCGGAGAACTACCGGCCGATTGGTGCAGCGTCTGCTGTGATGCGGACCCTGTATCGGTCTGCCGTGGTGAAAAAGGAGCTGAGCCAAAAGGCGAAGCTCTCAATCTACCTGGTGATCTACATTCTTCACCTTCACCTATGGTTACGAGCTTTGGGCCGTGACCGAAGAACAAGATCCCGGATACAAGTGTCCGAAATGAGTTTCCTCCATAGGGTTTCCAAGCCCTCCCTTAGAGATTGGGTGAGAAGCTTGGTCATCCAAGAGGGACTCAGAAGCGATCCGTTGCTCCTTCACGTTGAAAGGAGCCAGATGTCTCCCTGGTGAGGTGTTCCCATTGGCAGGAGGCCTCAGAGGGACAACCCAGGACATGCTGGAGAGACTATGTCTCCCAGCTGGCCTGGGAACGCCTCGGGATCTCTCCGGAAGAGCGAGATGTGTCTGGGGAGAGAGAAGTCTTGGTTTGCCTGCTGAAGCTGCTGCCGCCGAGACCTGGGTCCAGCTAAGCGGCAGATAATGAATGGATGGATGGATAGATAAAATGATAGCTCCTTCTACTGTTGTTCTGAATAAAATGACAAAATTCCCACATTCTTCCACATATTTCTGACTACCCATGAATGGGAATACCAACTACTTATTGCGTTGCATTTGCACCTCTATTTTGTACAATGTCCATGTGTCGTTGCCCTTTAATGATGTTGCTTTGTAAACAAGGGCAAACCTCAGTGACACATTGCAGGGATATATCTTATTACTTAAACAGTGTGGATCAATAGCCTGAATTAAACACATTCCAGGTATCATGTATCAAGTTTCATCGAATTTGTTCAGACTTTAAAGTGTAAGAACAAAAAGACCACAGAGGCTAGTTTAACATTATTGTTTTCCAAAATGATTGTGATTAGAAATGTTTAAGTGGCGGTTGGAAAAATAAAAGGTTACTGGGGGATTTCCTTGTAAAGAGCTGGCTCTGATCCAAGAAGGTGCAGGAAATAATTAAAAAAAGGGGGGAGACACCTCTTCATTTTACTGGAGTTGCAACAGTGCATTCCTCTCAAATTGTCTATTCGGGGTGATTAAGATTTTTAAAGACATACGGGTAACAATTTGGTGCCATTTAAAACTGATTTTCGATGTGCGTTGCACATTCTTGCACTCTTGCTTCTTCTTGGTGTTCTCTAATTGAGCAAATAGTGCTTGTTATCCTCACAGACCACATTGCCTGTAAGGACGAGACCTGTCTAAATGGATCAATAATTCACATGCAACAAGTGGGAAACAGCCTAAAGCATCACCTCAAATAAATAAAACAATATAGCAACAAGTACCGTCAACAGCAACCCTGCTTTTGTGTCTGAATGTATGTATTAGTGTTGTCAATCTTTAAAGACCAAGTGTGAGGGAAACTTGACCAACCATATTTTGAGTAATTAATCTATTTTAAGAACATTAGTTTTTTAATAAAATCATCCTAGATTCATAGACCCAGAGCAAATCCCTGACAACAACAATGTTCGACAATCTTCGGTATTCTTCAGGAATGAGGTCATTAACAGGACGACGAATCGCCAGTCGCCAATGTAGCGCATTGTTGATTGTCCGGTGAGCTGCTCAAATGACCTTGGTGTTGCGTTATTCTGTGAATTTCCCGGCACTGTGTGGCAATGCATTACTTGCATTCTGGGAAGCATCTCTTTGAGTGGCAAAGAGAGGGAATTTCAAGCCATTGTCGACAAGTGCTATTTGCCACAAGCACTTCGAAGATCTCTGTTTTCTCAAATATCTTGCTTATGATAAAGCGTTCGCAACAAGGTAAGTGTGATTCTAATCCATTTTGAAAAACGTGTAGTGTGTACCGTGTATTTTGACAGCGTGTATAACTGACAACTGTGCTGAGTGTGCATGTGCTGAATGAGGACTGAGTGTGTGAACGTAGAGCCGAGTAGAATGAGTAGGCCGGTGTTAAGGAGAGAGTTGAACAGCAAGAGTGTATATATACCTTAAATACCTCATCAATGACAATGTAGTAAACCAACCCACTATAACGCGTGGTCTCAGTACTGTGAGAATAATCTCACACGGCGTCATTTACAGCACAACAGAACACTGAATTTAAAACAATAATGCAAAGCTTATAGCTCAGCCAATATATATCTTAGCATTCGTCCGGTCTCAATGAGTATAGTCCCTACTCAATGTCCAATGTTCTGCCAAAATGTCCTGCATGTGTGTGTCGTCCGACCGTAGGCTGATTTGACAGCCACATAATATTTTCAGTCTCCTGTGCATCTGGCCCGTACATGTATGGTCCGACGAACATAATTCCAATATGCTACTCTTCCGCCAACTCTTCAAATACCTGGATCCCTTCAAATACGTTTGCAATTTCGCTTTGTGAATTTCTGACTGGCTTAATACATTTTAATTTGGAGCTCTGCCCTACTTGCCTTTGAATGACGTCACACTTCTGGGTTTGTTGCTCGGCAGAAACTCACTGTGATATATATATATATATCTTCAATTTACAAATATTCAACTTCCAAACATTTGTAGATATGAACAAACGCCGATCTATAAAAGTGTTTACAAATGAATGTTTTTAAGGACAAGCCACATCATCCATTACGGAGCTATAGTTCCTCTTCCTGCTACAACCTTGCTTAGCAACACCACTCCAAAAACGCACGTCGTCTCTCTCTGTTTCTCTCTCGCTGGCTTGCTCACACCCACTTTATCCTGGCACTTGTTGTCTCTTTGAGCAAATCAGCACGTACAGGTCATTGGATAATTTACATGTTTCCATCTAAGTAAGTTTAAGTGTGACACAGATTGTTGTAAATTTGCATCAAACCTCTTCCGCTACAAATGCAACCAAAAATAGTGACTATATTCCTCCACTGCTGGTTGATACATTACCATCACATAGCTGGGAATAATTTACAAGTATTTGTTTCTCCGGATTCTGGTCGGACGAGACACGACATCCTGTTTTGGACTGCTAACGATTGTTGTCATCTGGAAAGGCTGGCAGTTGCTCGAGGCCCAGACCAATGGTGCCAGCTTATTACACTATAGTGGCGATTGTGTTTTTGAACGTGCACACCATTTATGTGTCCTTTTCAACAATGCTTATTCTGTACAGGGTCACAAGATGGTTCTAAAGCCTATCCCAGCTGACTTCAGGCGAGAGGCCGACTGCACCATGAACTGGTCGCCAGTTAGTCGCAGGGCATACATATAAACCGTCTCTGAGCAAGAACCGATCCCACGCTGCTCACACGCAAGTCAGGTGAGAGTATCACGACACTATAGCTACTGCACTCCATTTATTAACCTGCAAATCGTTCAAAGTAATCAAGAGGATCATCTTTTTTTCTTTATAATTTCCAGCTGTTTTACGATTCTAGTTTGATTTTCAAATTCCAGCCATGAGTATTTTTTAAGTTAATTGACACTTTAACCCCCCTGTATTTTCTGTATTGTGCTCACTTATTGAAGTACTTACCAGCAGTGAATGTGGTAGTGGGTTTTAACGTGAAATAAAGACATTTACATTTCACCACACCAGTCACCAGGGGTGAGGCATTTGGAGCCGTTCCCTCCACTTGAGGCACCAATCTCTAAAAACTAATGAACTCTTTTTTTTTTTAAGTATTTTTTTATTTTATTTCATCATAGTAGCTATTTTGCATTAAGAAATACTACTGGTGAGTTATTTATCACTCAGACTCTAAAAAGATAAAGAAAAATATGGCGCGGTCTTGTTTGATTGATAGGGATCTAATCTGCAACAACCTATTACAGACGCAAATTAATTTTGTAGTGTGTGCCTGCGTGTGCGTGTGTGAGCGTGTGTTTTTGTGTGTGTATGAAATGCATATCCCTTTCTTGACCACTTACACTGCACCTTTTTTGTTGGTCATATTTGCTATAAGGCTTTAAAGAGTTTGTTGTCATTGTACACTCTAAAAACAGATAAGATAAAAATAACTATAAATCTTATTTAACCAATAATCTGGTCACAATTTAACCAATTTGGATGGTTTGATTGGTTGGGCCCAAAAAAAAAAAAAATACAATAAAATTGTTTACAGAGAGTATGCTTCACTAGCCCAACCGTTTGGGTATATTCATGTGCATTGTGTGGTACAGACTTAGGAAGCATGTACTATATTGTTGGTTGATATAAAGCGACATTTTGGCCAACTGGTTAGAATGTCTGGCAAACAGTTGAGCGGTTGTGTTTTTTAATCCAGGCTCTGACCTTCCTGTGTTGGTTTCCCTCCCACAAACATCCATGGTAAATTAATTGAACACTCTAAATTGTTCCTAGGTGTGGATGGCTCTTAATCTATGTGTATCCTGTGATTGGCTTTCTTTTCTTTTTTTTTCTTCTTTTTGTGGAAAATTAACTAATATTTTGGTAAAAATGACCAATTTTTATCCAGTGGCCCTATTATCATTTTAGATTGGTTGAAAACACCACAATTCTACATTGGTTGTTTTGACTAAAGGATTGGTCGGACACATAACTACCGAGTAGATTGGTCAAATATAACCAATTTTTGGTGCAATTTAACAAACCTGTTTTGAGGCTGTTGCTTTATGTATATAGTCGAGATATGTCATTGTTATGTTTGTCATTGAATGCAACACTAAGGCCAGCAAATCACAATCCTCATTTCATGTTGGACGTGAAGCTACGAGCAAATACAAATATTCGAGGGCGGGATCAATGACTGAAACTTCACGGGAAAAGCGTGTGCAACACATTTTTGCGTCAAAAGGTCATACTCCATTATTTGGCTGTTTTGGATTAAAAAAGAAAATAGAGGCTCTAAATCATTGCAAAGTGTTGTGCACATTTTGCTCACTTTGCAAAAAATACATGAAGCATCCTGCTATCTCAACTATTTTATGTTCCACCACATTATGACACAACTATGTTTTCAGTGCATCGAGCAACATTGGGAATTGTGAGAGGTGCTTTCTGAGGCCAGAAATCATTCCTATGTAGTCCAAGAACCCTACATATACACACAGTTTTAGGGTGGTAATCATAATTGGGTCCCCCTATGCATTTCTAGTTCTGGTGACGGATCCGCTGATTACACATTTTTGTTAATTTCTTATAATGATGACAAACACAGGTTTTCAGTTGAATTCTGCTTGGTGCCCCAATAGACCCTAAAATTGCCTCTGCATGAATAGACTGGGGGGGCTCACAGAACATATTTTTGTAACGCACATTTTTAGGTGACTAACCCTTTAAAAAGGCCGTTCACACCTGAAAACACTCCACTTCTGATGAATTAAATCAATTCGGCAAGGAAGAGTGGGCCAACAAATCTCGACAGAGATGTGAAAGACATGTTCCAAGTTATAGAAAATGCGAGATTCCAGTTGTTGCTGTTGAGGGTGACCCAACCACTTCTTATTTTCTATTTCTTTTAGCTTTAAATATTTGTTTCCTTAAAAAACTAAATCAGTATTTAAAAACCACATTTGTTAACTTGGGTTTGTTTGACAGTTTCAATTATTTGATGATCTTAAAGATTTATGTGAGTGCACAACACTTTGCACTGATTTAGAGCCTCTATTTTCTTCTTTAATCCAAAACACAGCCAAATAATGGAGTAAGATTTTTTCATTTGAGAGGAGGGCAAATACCTAAAATACAATGCTTATATCAATATCTATATCTATATATATATATATATATATATATATAATTAGATATACATGTCTAATGGCAAATATATTCTAATAAAGTAATAAAGTTTCCCCTCCATCAAGTTGAATCTAATTTATTGCAATTATTTAATAAAGCTGGCTCCAACAATTTCAGTTGAAATTACTCTTATGTGTCTGACCGCTTGCATTGCATTGTAACCTTTAACTGAGACGTACAAATCCTACAACCTTAAAAGCAAACCAAACAGGTCTGTTCTGAAGTGACGTGACGACAAATAATGAAGCAGTGAGTCATTCAATATAATCATGAACCCAAAACTCCTTTCTGACTCAGGATCCAATTCAGAGCCTCACTCACCCACAGTCGTCAACAATCAGTATATATATATATATATATATATATATATATATATATATATATATATATATATATATATATATATATATACATATATATATATATATATAAATTCGAACTTGCCCCTGTTTCTTTTTCACCCTTGACTGTTTCAAGAGTCAATCATTGTTGCACTAGTCAGTTATTTAAGTATCAGTTAATCTTTGAAAATATGTGGTTCCTCTCAGAATTCAGATATTTTAGGCCTCCAAAGTAGCAAAGTGTTCCAATCTGTGAGTTAAATGTAACTTTTCTATTTTCTGTTCTTTTGCTTGCTCTGCTTTTATATCCGATACTTCAACACTTATCACGTGCAACCAAAACGGTTGGATGATTTCATCCAGTCGGCTATTTCGTTTGACTTTTTTCCTTTCCATATTGTCATATGCACCCCCTTTTACCTCCATCCTCACTCCCTCTTCACCCTCTCTTCCCCCCAACCCCCTCCCAGAGCCGCAGACTGAGGAGATGCATAAATTCAAGACACATTAGTATTCCAGTCAGGCTCTCTGTTTTCAAGGCAAGGCCTAGCACCCTCCCCCCCACTTTCCCCTCCTTCACGCTCCCTCTCCAGCTCTATTTTTGAATCATTTAAACAGTGCTGCATTTACTTATTTCAAAACCATCCCTAATTTATTTTCTAGCTTCACAGTTTTTTTTAGGAATATAGCTCTATTTTGATTTTGCGTTGCCAATTATACGGAGCTGTAGTCTTTGAAATGAGATTCATCTGCTTCAGCGTGTGCGCGCCCGTGTCTGTGCGTGGTTGTGCGCGTGTCAACGCGTGTGTACGCGCGCACTGTCAGGCCCACAGGCCCAGGCGATACATCACGCATGTCTGATCAAGAGGGCAGAGGGCCCTGACAATAACATTTCAGAGGAACTGCATGCAGAATGCGTTTTTTTTTTTTGTTTTTTTTTTGCAGCGAGCGAGCCACTTGGATATTTTTCAGCTGTTCGGGAGACCAAAACATACGCGGGGAGGGGGGCAATATGGACATGACAAGCCAAGGGACGCTGCTGTTGATGTACTTAAAAAAAAAAAAAAAAAAAAAACATCAATTACGCTTGGATTTTTATTTAGTTGGTTAGTGTGGATTGATTTACCTGAGTCAATAATGTTTGAAGGGTTTAATTAGGGATGCATAATGTAAGAATGAAATAATAATAATAATAATAATAATAGTAATAATAATAATAATAATAATAATATATTATTGCTGAACTTTAATTATTTTTGGACTGTGAACAATTGTAGCAGAAATTGTTTATTACAACATACATAGTTTATTTCAAAACATAATACAAGCTTTATACTGAAAATAAATAATTACTTGAGCTGTCATCGAAATTTGGAATAAAACCGCCGAAACAGTTCAATCTTATACTGAAAATATTTTTTTTTACATTGCTAATTAAGTGCAGGAATAACAAAGAGCATTTGTTTAAATTAATGACCTCAGAGGGGTAATATATAAAACTGTACACTATTCGAAAAAATACTTGCGGGATAAACCAAATAACAGAAGTATTTAATATTATAAAATTTGGATAGTGAACGTACAATAAAATTATAGGCAGGTGTATAGCGTCAAACCCATTTTCTTCTATTCAGGGCTCTTTTTCAGAGTCTACACAGTTTAAATGGTCGAAGATGAATGAAATCAACAAAATACATTTATAAATAACTGTTTTTGTGAATGGCCAGGTAAACTACAGGCCACAGCGGAGGGACAAAAACAAGACTTCAAGTGCTATTGTGTTGGTAGTACATACCAGTGGACTGAAGACCTATTTGCTTATGCAAAAATAATAACAGCAATCACAGATGTTCTACGAGTATGTTACAAAAATAATGACATGGGAGGATTGTGAGCTCGAGTGGACGGTAAAATTACACGCGGTGCCCAAACACTGATATATCAAATCCGTTTCGAAAATAAGAAACATTTGTGTCATTCATTCCACCACAACAAAAAGAGGAAGAAAACTGGAAAACAAAAACAGCAGTCCATTTGTTGGATTATGGTGACAAAAAAATAAAGGCGCTGGTAGATTATAGGCACATTTTTGTATTTATATCCAAACATTTTGACCGGCTCCAGGGAGTGCCGTGAAATGGTCGAATAATGCCCTCGTGGCGCTTCGAAAGAGGCCAAGGCTGAGCGGGTATCTCCGGTGAATTTGGAGGAGTCTCTACCGGTGGGACCCGCACCGCCAGAGTCCGGTTTAGGGCTGATCCCTCCCGGAGCAGTGCAGCGGTCAGAGGTCGTGGCACGAGGACGCGTCCCCAGCACTGCCGCCGTGGGAATAGGGCGTCTCGTGCTGCGGCGGCGGCTCCCCGGGCGGCGTCATGCGCTTCTCTTTCTGCCTCCGGTTGCAGAACCACACGCGGACCACCTCCTTCTCCAGCTGCAGCGTGTCCGCCAGGGACGTGATTTCCTGCGCGGAGGGTTTGGGGCACTTGAGAAAGTGCGTCTCGAGGACCCCCTTAACGCTGACTTCGATGGATGTCCTCTTCTTCCTTTTCCTCCCCTGAGCTGCAATCTTGTCTATACTGCTCGAGCTGCCCGTGGACGAGTCTGCTTCCTCCAACCACTTGTTCAGCAGCGGCTTGAGTTTGCACATGTTTTTAAAGCTCAACTGTAGAGCCTCGAACCTGCAGATGGTCGTTTGGGAAAAGACGTTACCGTAGAGTGTGCCCAGAGCCAATCCCACGTCGGCCTGCGTGAAACCTAGCTTGATCCTCCGCTGCTTGAACTGCTTGGCAAAGTGCTCCAGCTCGTCCGACGTCGGCGTCTCCTCGTCGGAGTGGTCGTGGCAGTGGTGCCCACCCAGGTCGCTGTGCTCGGGGCTGAGCGTGTCCCTGAGGCCCGGGTGCATGCCTTGGCCCTGCGGGTTGGGCGGAGGGGTTAGTCCGCCGTGCTCCAGCATGCCGTTGACGGTGAAGCCCGTCTGGGAGTAGATGTTGATCTGCTGCCCGCTGCTGATGGAGGAGTTGTGGGACACCGGAGTCCCCCACGCCGCCGGGTGGTTGCCATGGTTGTTGTGGTGCGGGGAGTGATGAGCGACGTGCGGCGAGCGGTGATGGATGATGCCGAGCTGCAGGTCTTCTCTGCCCGGTTTGACGTCCTGCTGCTCCATGGAGGCCGACCACGGGCTGCTATCCGACAGATTGTTCGCCCACTGGTGCCCGAGGGGGTGCCCGTTACTCTGGACGTTCTGCAGGTAGTCACCGTGCAAGAGTTTCTGGTGTCCTCTGTAGGGGCTCGCAGGCTGCATGGCTTGGCTGTCCGGGTGAATCATGGGACTTGAGCCGAGCAAAGTGTAGGGGCTGGAGGCAGCTGTGGCCATGCTGGCTGCTGAACCCCACTGGCGATACTAAAGTGTGGTTCAGCTCAGCCTCTGACATTTCCCTCTCTCTGGAGTGTCGGCACCAGTCAGGCGTTGACCAACTTGACGGACGGCAAGACGCGCCACTCACAGCCCGAGGAAGCGCCGGCGACGACACCTCTCCACCAATGACGGCGCACCACACACACCACAACCTCCGCCTCCGCGTGCAGAACCGCACAGCGGAAAGGGTTAAGGGCCGTCGAACCGGAAGTGAGTCCGAGTGCTGGTCCACTGAGTCTGTTTGTGGGACAATGTGCGCGTGGAGCGCAGTTCCTGTTTATTAATCGAAGTTTCCAACTGCTTTACGCACGAGTTTAATGCTGCTCATGTCACCCTTGAGCGCTTGCTGAGGAGATTTAAGCTCCAATGGCATTCGTCAGACGTGCCGACACTTAATTTAGAAGGATGCAATCAAACCTGGTCCTCTTCTAGTTGATAATCATTAACTTTCAGTAAACACTTCCTCGGGACTTTTCAAATATGGCACGTCTCAAGATCTTAAGCGCACGGAGCAGCTCACGGTTCTTTTGGAGGAATGTGATACAACACATCTTTATAATAATTCAAAAGCAGTCAAAATGCCCGAAAAGGGGGGAAAAAGCCCCCAAACACCCAGTTCTGTTGCTACTGTGGGAGGAATCAATCCTAACATAAAACGCACGATAACGCGTGATCTGATGCGAGTTATTCTCAACTCATAACATCCTCGTTAGAACTCAGCAAGATATTTCTACACAAAGCTATACTTTGCTGCTCACTAATTTCCATTTGAAGAATGTGTGCCAGCATCCTTATTGCTTTGCAATTCCATTAAATATATTGCCGGGGCTCCCAGGTTAAGCTTGATTTAAATTTGCATACATTTTCATACATTTAGGAGAAATAAAAAGAAGGCTGCAGCCAGCAGAAAGTCATTAAAGAGCGCCGAGCCGTGGAGGAGACTAGCAGGAGGCCGCAGCAGGTGAGCGAACGGCGGGCAGGATGGGTTGACAGGACCGCTGGACATCCACCGGCCTCGGTGACCAGAGACTTGCCTGGAGGGACTGATGATGATGACTGAGTCTGTTCGAAGGCGCTGAGTAAGATGCGTTATAACTCAACTGGAATAAGAAAAAAATACTACTTGTACATTGAATTGTAGAGTTTATTTCAATTAAATCTTTAACATATGTATTTATTTATATCTTTATTTTTGACTCGGTGTAATTGTTTAGTGGAGCGTGAGAAATTGAGTCGGTAATTGGTGAGATAATTTGAGTTTTTGTTTATTTATTTTAAAATACAATTTTTTCACATCTATTGAGTTGGAGATGTATGTAACATCTACTATAAAATTAAATAAACAACTACGAATGTGAATTTAGTGCCATTTATTATTTATTTAATGCCAAGCCAAAATAAAAGCGCGAGTGCCTTACTCCGGTATTTAGGCCTATTATAAAGCAAAAATATGTGTTTTACACATCAATATGTTTTATAAATCGTATAGCACCTGCCTCCGTGATTTTAAAGGACGTATTTGGTGCGCTTAGAGTGGACAAGAGTGCTGTTTTGAGAGGGGGGTTGTATTGCTCTCGATAGTCTAAGTTTCTAAGTGTAACAGATGCTTCTCTAGAAACGCTCCGCGTGCTGATTCCTTTTATTCCCATCAACATTTTTCTGCCGCCGAGCTCGTTTCCATAGTGAGGCGAATAAAAGGCAAATCCCCGCTCCGCGCCTCCAATAAAGAGCCCATTCACAGATAACCCGAGACAGCCCTGCTACACTGACTGCCTCTCTCCTACCAAGGTGCACATTACTGCTCAATAAGACAAGCTAATGACTCATAATTTCTCTCATTTTGTCTTTTTCAGAATTAATAGTTGGTTTAGCGTTTGCTGTTTGTTTGTTTTGCGGTTTTAAGTGACGTTTGTGGTAACTTATACCGACGCAATTATTTATTGAATAAAAAATATACGCATGCGGTACTGACACAACTACAACATTTCAAACGAATGACACATAATGGCGCAAAATTTGTGTGTTCTAAACAGAACTTGCTATAGTGTTGGATTTGGAGTGGTCCGTTTATATTGAGGGGAAAAGACATGTTGTTGAATTATTTTTCAGCATGCAATTCTCCCACACAACGTTTGTAATTTGAAATATATTCTCCATCACGGTTTCCTACATGATTGATGATGTTGTGTTGCCAGAATTATTATAAACTAAAAATTCTAAATTGCAATAGTGCTCTGTATTCAGGGATTTATGTATTTATCATTTTTATTTGGTGCAATTTTCTAGTCACGGCTACAAGATTAATCAGGGTTAGACTGCTATTGAGACAGCAATGGGCCTCAGGGTGCCCCCTGTCACCGAGTGTCATGACCTCTGCAAACTTTCCCCATGCAACATTGACCCCCCTCGATTCTTTGAGTCAAATCCATGTGCGTTAATGCGTTGAACGAGAAATATTTCAGTGCACATGAACTTCGGTTTATTCCATCAACCAGCTCAGGACTAAATTAAAAGATTGTATCTGCTAATTATGTGAATTATTAATTTTTTATGCTAATGAGCACTGGAAGGCAATAACAAAATATGTGTACGGTACATGTGTGTTTTGGTAAGAGGCACCGTCTAAAAATACTACATTTAATAATAATAATAATACCTTACACCCCACACTCAAACACACACACACCCAGGCGCGCGCACACACACACACGCAGACGCACACGAGTGCGTCTTGAAGACTGTAAGAATCGATAATTCTAATCAGCGCGTGACGTCGAGGATAGTGACATTGTGTTTGAAGAGTGCACCCCCAAATACAAACTAACCTCATCATGACGCTGCTGACATGATTGTTTTCATCGCAAATTTGGAACCTAAATGTTGATTTATTTTGCCCTGACAAGGAAAATTGAAGTGCATGTTTGAGGCTAAAGTTTTGCTCGTTTGGGTTCCTTATGTCTGCATGAAATGCTTTTACACAGATTTGTCATTTTTTTTCCAAATCAAATTTTGAAATTGGCATTGTTTTTTTAGTTGTTTCCATTTCTAGATTAATTCAATCTTGTCTTTAAAAAACAATTATCACAACATTCAATGTGCATATTAATGATATTGCTGTCAAAGGTGCACCAGAGCTGTATCTTTAACTCCCTGATTTGGTAACAGTCTCACACCAAGACTCAGTCACAGTTAATTCCAAATGTCTGGTTATTGGATGTTCCATTTTATTGTTACACATTCAAAGAGGTAAAACATAAAAACAGCGGCAGCGGTTGGGATTGTGGATCGTGGAGATATTTAAATGAATGTGAGGGACGCCGGTGTAAACAAAGTGACATTGTGTGGTATTGTTGTGACAGTAAATTCAACCAATCATTAGATAATGTTGTTTGGAATAATTGAAGTTCTCACAAAATGTAATTATATTTTTCTCAAAGAAATGCAAAGAGGACCTTCAAAGAGAGCGTCAGGGCCTTCAACCTGCATGTGTATTCTCCATTAGTATTCCAATATGATGCAAAGTCGAGCATAAAATTATTTGACTTTGTGGTTAATTAGAAATTGAATTGAGTGAAAACAATACGCAAGCCCCAGGTCGGGACCTTTTTTAACTATTTTTTTTTATTTTTATTTTTTTACTAAAGCTGTCTTTCCTTTGCTTAAAAAAGAGTATGACACAATATTCTTTATTATCCGTGAGGATTTGAAACCCTAAAATTTAATTTAAACTATTGTATGTCACAGCGATTATTTTGTGTGTGTATGTGTGTGTTTGTTACAGGTGCTGTTTGCAAAATGGCTGTAGTATATTCTTAGCGTGGGAGTGAAGGAGCCTCTGTTGGTTAAAATCTACATAACATTACCATCAGTTAAACTTCAAATTCGCTTCACTCACACACAGAGCAAAGAAGAAGAGTGGAGAGTCTATATAATCATATAATGTCTGCTCTTCAGCTGCTCTTCAACTCCTCTTCCATACATCCACTCGTCCTCTTCTTCGACAGCAATGAGAGCTGAAAAGAGCACTGGCCTGGGCTGGGCTGGGACCAATGTGGAATAGCTGTGAGTATATTTGATGAAGAAAAGTTGTAAGAAAGTGCCTTCAAAATCAAAATCAACATTTTAAAAACTGATTTGGTCAACTTTATTCTGTAATAGAACCCCAAACAAACCAGGTAGTTTTCTGTCATGACTAAAAAAAGTAGCGCACAAACCTACCAATCCCCCCCCCCTCCCTCCAACATAATCAACCCCCCTCCTCAAATGCACACATACACACACAGGTCCCTCTGAAGGAGCAGGCGGAGCCGACAGTTGCACATCTGCATTTCAAACACAGACTCTCTGGGATTCATTATTAATTAGCCCACTGAGCCCTGGAGGGTTGAAGATACACACGCACACGCACTCCCAGACACACACACACACACATGCATACAAGTGTTGCATTGCACCGTCCAATCATCCAATCTCTTCTTGATTCCTGAACTAGTGAATGATAAAGCACGATGAATTACTGGACTAGGTGGGTATACTGTATTTAACTGAGTGCAAAGGCATTGTATTGAAAGTTGACTAGTTATATGCAGTGTCAAGCATATTTCTAGGTCTGTATATACAATATACATATAGCAACAGCCTGAATGTGAATGCCATTCAAACTGTGTGAGATGGAAAAAAAAGCTGTATTGGTTTTCCATTTGACTATAATAAAGACAACGAAACACCTCCATGGCCTTTGTTTGCTTGATTCGCTGCAATCGTACTATGTTGTGCTTTGCTTTACAAATGCTTAATTGTGTATTTCTATGGGCACCAGTGGTACAGGCAGATCAGAAAGACATACAGTGATTATGCATGAGCAACGTCTCCTGGGTCCACACACATACACACAAACACACACACGCACACGCACGCACGCACACACGTGTTGGGATGGAAGGGGGTGGTTGGTCGGGGAGATAGAGAAAAAAATAGAGAGAGTGAAATACAGAGCAGCGAAAACACTGTCCACAACACGTCCCACTGCTGCACAAAGTTTGGGCTGCAGTTGACTAAAATAAACACACTGCAATGTATCCTATTGTGCGGCTGTGCATTAGCATGCAAGGGGCCTGATGCAGAGCTCATCGAAGAATATCAGATTGCGCAGGATCCTCAGACGTGATGGTGCGTTGACTGCTAATATTTAGAGCGCAGCATCTCAAGCCTGAAAGGGCCTCTTTTGCTCTTGAAGAGCTTTCGGTCATTAATTTGTGGTGTACTAAAATGTGTCATAAACCGATCCCAGGTAAAGTTCCACCTGCATCCTTTATTGGCTCAGATGATGTTACTATGGTGACTTGCAAGATGGCCTCTTTGTGCTCTCACTGCACATAACACTTCTCACATGGTTGGCTTGCTCCAGGCTATAATCTGGAGTGTGATAGGGTGACAAAGTCTGGATTTAATTGCATAATTGAGCAGGAACGGCGCATCATCACCTTCTCCTTTAGGCGTCCCAGAGGCGGGGTCTGCGGTTCAGATGTCCTCGTCCATCTCTGGTCAAACTGCAGAGGAGCAACACACACCGGCTGCAACATCTCCTGCAAGCATCAGCATCTCTTGAACCAATCAGAAGTGATTCAGTGCCAGTGGTGGACCTCCGCTGAGCGCATGTGCTTCCTGATGTTGCAGGGCATGCTGGGTAGCGCTGGGATTTACACCGGGGGAAGAGACCACTTCTCTCCAGCACAGCGCGCTCTTTGTTAGACGAAGAGGCCGACTAAAGAATCTACAGAAATGTTGTTACAACTTTCGAAAGGGAATTCTCATTCCCTATTCGAGACGTTTCCTCGGTCCAGTCTTTGGTTCAAAGGAACGCATACTTGATTTTTGGTTTCATAGCAATTCCACCTGGGTCCTCAAAAGGGAAGAACAACACATATCGGAAACATTTCATACTGACGAATATGTTTATTCAGAGATGAGGATTTCGGATGAATGGACCCCCTCTGATGTGCTGCGCTGCCAGTGTGTGCGCTTTTCGCGGTCATGCACGTTGTGATGTGTGGCTTGTTATGTGTTTGACTTGGACGTATGAGACGGGTGAAGAGCCCCGACCCCCTGTGGACAGGAACCCGGGGCGGAGAGGGAGCAAGGTCCAACACTCACATTTCTCATTACAAATCACATTTTTGTTTATGTGTCAGCGCAAGTGTGTGCGCTTCGTCCAGAATGTGACAAACTCAGTGCAGCGAATGTGAACAGCAGTTAAATCGTGCGCTGCTTGCAAAACATGAATTCAACATTCTTAAGTGGAGTTAATTGTTATGGCCTGTATTCAAGGCAAAGGGTGTTATTTTTTCTCCATTTGAGCACAAAAAATGAGCACACTGAGCAAAGCTCCCAAAAGCTTGCCATGTGGATTATTTAAACTTTAATAGGATTGAACCAAGTACAGAGTCGAATAGTCGATGAGTCGACTTTACTAGTCGACTTTATAATCGACTTTGGAAGCTTGAAGTCGACCAATCGCTAATCACAAATTTTTAGCACATTGTATTACAAGCGGGCAATTTAGAGAGCACTATCAACTCACCTGTTTGCTGTCGAAAGGATCTGTGGAGCAGCGATGTAGAAAATAGATGATTACTTGCAGAATATAATGCTATTAGCTCTACAAGATCTAGACATGATATTAGAAGATCCCTCTGGGTTTCCAAAGACTCACTACCAGTCTTTCCTCTTAGAACTTTGTTTCTGCGAAGCACCCAAAGACATATGTGCAGACATTTGAACAAAATTGGACTTCATTGAATTGAATGAAACGGAACTGAAAATATTCTCTTTTTTTAATTCATAAATTAGATTTGTTCAGTTGTAATATGAACATTGACACCTCTGTAATAATTTGTCTTCTGACATTTTTTCTTGTAAACATTGCTCCTATTTTCTTAAAATCCTGAGTTGAACATGTGACTGTTCATGAATGTAACTGAACGATTTACATGTCAAATGTTCTCTTCAAATCAAACTTACACCAAACAAAAATGCATTTGTCCTAAAAATGCACTTCTGATGCAAGACATTTAGCATGGCTCCATCAAACTGATGCCAGTGGTTAGTACATCACCGTGAGAATTTTGTAAGAAAATTTCGTGAAACAAGACTCATCTGGCTGGCTTCAAACATAAGTTTCATACATCTACAACCTTTTTTAAAAATGTTGTGGAGGTGGTAAAAAGGAAGGCCCATTAGTTTTGGTGCGGTCGCAAATACTGTATTGCTAAAAATATGTATGAGGAGCTATTGATCTACAATGCGTTCCAGACACCCCCAGAATGCAAATCAAGTAGACTGGTCAGTCTTTTCTCATTGTTTTGCTCCTTTAACCTGGCGTATGATTATGTTAACCAAACTTACCAACAAGGAGTTGAAAGTTCAAACAATCAGCTCACCATCAAGCTCTGCAGGAGCCTGGTAACCATCCTGATCATTTGAATCAGATGTGTTGGAGGAGGGAAACATCAATAACATGCAGGATAGTGGAACTCGAGGACTGAAGTTTGACACCTGTGCACTTGAGGAAGCCTCGGCTGCTTGAGGACAGCAAGCCCAGCCGCCATCTTTAACCCTTCCATTCACTTGTGTAGCGGTAACCGTGTTTGGGTCTAATAACCTAAAGGCTCACTTGATCCGGCCGATCATTGGCACTTATATAATAGGTATGCATTACATCAGTACTCAATCCCCCCACACCCCCCTGAAAGTCTCTGTCGTGATTTAAGGGCTTTTTGTGATGAGATTAAAGACAAATTGGCATGTCCCCTTTCAGAGCTTGGCTTGTTATTTTTTTCTGTTTCAGCCATCTACGTCTCAGCAGAGAGGCTAGCATTGTAAAATTTCTTGGTTTCTGAGTTCTATTGTCTAAAACAGCGACTAATCGTAACTTAAATTGAAATGCACATTACCACTTGTCTTGTTCTCAACCAGTGAACGTATAAAAGCGTTCTCCGCAGAATAAAGAATACATAAATTAAGCTTGTTATTGAAATATGGACCTTCCTGGCTGCATGACCCCTTTAATAGCAACTCGTCGCATTGGTTTGGTAGGAATATCAGACATGCAGTTTCGATACCAGATATGTGCATAATTTTATAATCTGGGTTTTCATAACATATTAACAACGACGGTAACGCCTAATGTTTTTTGTTAAATTTATTTTGAAAAGGGAAATCAGAATTAATTAAAAAAATATAAAAAAATATTTGTTTGTTTTTATTGCTATCACATTGTCGAACAGTATGGAGGCGGCAAGCAGCTCTTGATAAAGCGTTATAGTGAGTTATATATGTGGACTTTCTGTGGTGCCTTATGCTGGCACATTTCAGTAGAGCGCTGCTAATAAAGTTACATAAAAATGTGGCTTTATTGTAATAGCTACAATTTTTTTTTTTGTGTTGGACCAAATCAAGCGGCTCTAACTTGACCCTGATGATCCTGTTTTTTTTCATTACAGTGGTTGCGCCACCCACTGGCTAAAAGAAATACATGTTTTATTCATTGACATTTTTCTTCTAACGGGATAACCAGCTCTATCTAATATTTGCTCAAAAGAGTTTTTAGGCCTTCAATATGTTAAAACATGAAGTTTATGATTTTTCATGAAATGTCGTTACTGTGACAACGTGCTGTATGCCAAAAAAACATCTCCAATTTTGAGGGTCTAAATATGAATCAAAACTCGTGAAGCTTTACACACACCAAGCCTCACAAAATCACCAATATTTTTTATTTAATCTGCAATTTAAAAAAAAATGACTCAGCAGTGCCCCACACAAATGTTAAGGTTTGCAAAGACGTTTGAACGTGCACTAACAAACTAACATCTTACATGCAAGTAACTGGAAGACCCAACTTGCCCCTCCCTGCCCTCACAAACATTACTGCTGCAGCACGGGGGAACTGAACGAGTGCAAGACAGATTTCTGACGTTGTTATAGCACCATCTCACCCCGGTGTAGCACTGTGCATGTTGGGGACAGCAAATATGGCATGAGAGAAACTGCATGAAAGCTGCTCATTTCCTCATTGGCTCATGAGTGATCCATGGAGAAGTTAATTGTGATATTTGGGTGGGCAGGTAGAGACGTCTTCATACATTTTGAGCTCATTGATCGCCATTTTGGACATCACTTACTATGACTGGACAAATTGTGTCCCGTTCCTCCAATGACCCCCGCCAAGACATGGCTATAGCTGACTTGAGAGGGACATTTTGAGAGTCGTTAGGTATTCATTGATTTTTCCACAACAAATTGATAAATTTGAAAATGCAAGCTAATATAATTTTTCAGATCAAAAAAGTTTTTGAATGAAAAATTTAGGCCTGATGATCCCTTTAGAAACATCTGCAGTGTTGGGTAGTCTTTGCCAGCTACTTTCCAGCAAATTATTTGTCTTTTCAAGTTTAAACATAATCAATATAATTGATTGAAATTATATTTAGTGTCTGCCAGGATGGCCGAGTGGTCTAAGGCGCCGCGTTCCGGACGCAGTCTCCCCAGGAGGCCTGGGTTCGAATCTCGTGGCTGCCAGGATGGCTGAGTGGTCTAAGGCGCCGCGTTCAGGACCCAGTCTCCCCAGAAGGCCTGGGTTCAAATCTCGAATTTCCCGATTGTGGGACTAATAAAGGCGTTATTATTATTATTATTGAAAAATGTAACAAACATGAAGTCTTACCAGATGAAAACGAATACTGCTTCATTTGTGGACAGCTTAGCTCACTTTCTCATGCTTTCTGACATTTTGTTTGTAGCATAAATATTTCCTCCATAAAAGAGGCGACTTAGTCTGGGAGTGTTTTTGGATTCTAAAAAGTGTTCTGATTGTGAAGATGAAGAAAGGCAGGATGATGCAGCAGTTGAAGTAATGCAAAGTTGTGCAGACATCACAATTTGCCCCAAAATGACTGGGGCAATTATGCAATGTGGGCAACGAAAAGTTTAATTTCCTGACGTACCGTATTTATTTTTTGGGCAACGCAAAAAAAAAAAGGTTATTTCAGATGTAAAAAATGTTTATTGTAGCGTGCCCCCCTGTTAGGATGGAAATAATCTGTGTTCAGATGGTGTGCATTTTGCACCTTAAATGCACAAAATTAATTAAATGTTGCTGTTACATCAAGCACCACAGAGCTTCTAATAACCTCACACATGAAATATTCTGGATGAAACATAATTTTAAAAATATTTAAAAATTTGTGCTGACGTGTGCATGCTTGCTTGTGAGTGCATGGTTTGTATATGAGCTGGTAAAGTGGGTATCAATTTCTTTTATACAGTTTACTCGTCAACTGTTTTAACACACACACACACGCACGCACACACGGATCTCCAGCATTCCGATTAGTTCAGTATGCCAAATCCTGCTGTTTTACTCTCGCTCATTCCTCCTGAAAGAAGGTCTTATTTTGGCGATGTCAGCTGTCTCAAGGGCATGCAGAACAAAGATGCTTTTCACTCTTGTGCATTCTCTCCCATCCTTCACTCTTTTCACCTCCTCCTGACGGGTGTCTCACGCAAACGCTTGTTTGTCCCTACCTTGCCTACCTTAACTCACTTAACTCACTCTTTGTGCATTGACATTCTCTCACTTTTGGGAGCATCTCGCCTGATTTCTGGAGCTTGTACATACGGTGTGATGTAAATAACACAGCTCTCAAACGCCTGACATGTATCATAAACAAGGAAGTGTACATGGACAAAGCAGTTGCATGTGTGTCTGTATACCTGGCATGAGAGCAGACGGGGCGTGCATGGAGGCAACAGCAGCTGGTGAAGACACAGTGTCAAGAGAGCTGAGAGGCAGAGAGAGAGAGAGAGAGCGAGAAACCAGAGGATGCCGCCTTGGCCCACTGTGTGGAAGGGGGACACTGGAGCATAACAAACAGGATCCACCTTTCTGCTTGGCTAATTTTCCCTATTAAAAGAGCCCAGCAGGAGCCTCAGCAGTCCACCAGCTGGAACAGAGGTTATTTTAGTGCCTGTCTGTCAGCATTGTGTGTGTGCCCGTGTATGTTTGTGTGTGTGTGGGGGTGTGTGCGCGCACGTGTGTGTGCATCTATTTGGGCATGTTAGCCTGAGGTTTGGGCAAGCATGAAGATCTTCCATAGGAGCGGATTCAATTCACTGATATTAATTTCCTCCTCTCAGTCATGCATTAAACAAAGAAAATCTAGCATGGCTTTTTACTGTATGTGTTTTGCTCTGCTGGGTGCAGCTATAATGTGTTTGGTGCTGATATTGATGTATATGCGCCCATATTTGCTCCGTCATCTCTTTATGTGGCTAAAGTCATCAGCCCTCTTCTCTTCTGTCTCAGTCAGATCCTAAACTAATCCCCACCTCTGCCACTCTGACAAGAAAATCCCCTATTTTAATGCATGCACACACACTCCGTCTCCATCTTACACACGAACCTTCCCTCGAACCCCCCACCCTACGGTCACACCCACATTTTCTTTTCTTACATATTTGCGGTGTACCTGTGCACAGCATCTTTCTTCTCCTTGAACATCTGTGCAGTGACAGTTTGAGAAATGAATACTGATTTCTTTAGGTTTTAAGAGTAAATCATTGACTTTCCCCTCATATTGAATTCACCGAGTCCTATTTAGCAGGGTCACGTGCTGACTAAACAGTGTCAAGTTCAAACCTTTTTGCAAAGGCTAATTAAAATGTGCACCGTGAGCCACGGCATTTCAGCTCAGTTAACTCTGTTGTAGTGTTGCTTCAGGGTGTTTATGGCCAATATTTACAGTACATTCACTGACACAGTAACCAATCAAACCATTGAACTCTTCTGCACAACTGAACAAGCACTAAAAAGAAACAATGAATAATAAAGACATTAAATGAACACAAATCCATTCAAGGAGGACCCCAAGATACGAACACGACGGGTTCCGAAAGTTCGTGAGCTGAAGTGTTCATAGGTTGAGACACATTCGATTTCAATCTATCATTGCCATATAAGGTCATTAAAATATACTGCAGTGCGGTGCCAAAGAAAAGGAGACCCTGGAGGTGTGTTGCGTAATCCTATACGACTTTCCTCGTGCCAAAATCAGGAACACAAGCAGAAGTCCATCACATACAAACCACTCCATCCTGACCACACCCCTCAACTAATAGTTCTATTGGAATGATGTCGACAAGCTCCATAGCCACAGACGTATATTGTGATCAAAGTACCTAGCGCAGTACTGCATATTACCTTTAGAGCAAAGTCGATGTACATACATAGATGGAGGAGGACGCCAGAGATTTTTTTTATCTTTGGTGGATTGTGACGAGTGCCAAGTTCAGGTGAGACTGCTGATATGGCATTGTTGGGGAGGCAGGTGCTGACAAAGGCATTAATGAGGAATTGAGTTGTCTTCATTCTTTTTCTTCTTCTTCTTTGTGGTGTTTCAGGGCGGTTGACTAACAGAGTGGTCTTCTTCTTCTCATTGTAGATGAGTGTCGGAAATGCAAGCTCGGCGCGGGTTGCGTCAGCGGAACTAGAGTATCATGCGGAACATAGTGGAAAAAAAATGGCCCAGCCCCCAAAACACTTGACTATGGTGGCCATGAGCAAGACACGGGTACTCCAAACCTTTCCCAGGCACTCAAGAAGACCTCTGCTTTTGTATATAGATATTTGTGAAAGAATTAATGTGATGTTAGAAAAACAACTGTACTCTGACTGCAATGTGTTAGAATAGTCGGTACTATTTATGTTCTTTAAAGGGTGGCCGTTGACCTAAAAGAGCCGTTGTGAATACTGCCTCTTTAATCTTTTGAAGCATTATTTCAAAACGTCAACGCTTATTCGTAAAATAAACACTAGGATTAGTGATACATTACAGTTCATGTAATATTTTACATGTTTAAGTGATGGGACATGAAATAATGTCGTCTAAAATGTTGGAAGTTTTAATGACGTAGGCTGAATTCATATAATAGTAGGTAGTATGTTTCTTGGTTTTGAAAAAGAAATCTGGAAAAGTCTGCAAAAAAAAAAATAAATGTAAAAAAATCAACTTTTGTTAATTTTTATTCTCCTATGAACATAACAAAACATAAATATGTAGAGAACTTTACACACATTGACCAGTAATTGTGTTCATTGCACCTGAGATGTTTTGACAGAAGCTATCAAAACTAAATTAAAACTGGTTAAACCGCTTGGAAAGCTTAATGGTTGCAATAAGCGTCAACAAATGACATGTTTAAAAAAAAAAAACAATGAACTCTGAAAGCAATTTTTTAAATATCAAATTCGAATTCAGGAAAATTCGCATTAAGAAGGATAAATGCTCTCACTTTTTCAGGCTTAAGGCGGTTTCTGCTTTCAGAGAATATTTGTCCCATTTTAGAGAAAACTCTCTCGGAAGGTACAAGAAGTTGGAACAATGCACAGCTTCTTCACCATGAGTTTGCTCGGCCTCTGATATCTATCTTATGCCATGGCACAAAAGTCGGCATGCTCAGCAGGCAGTGTCCTCAGTATTTATTTAATTTTTTCACTTGCTCCAGAGCTCAAAGACCCACTTAAAACAGTATGATGCGAATATAATAACGTGACGCTCCCTCCAGAAGTGAAGAGGGGATGGAGTGGAAGAACTTTTCTGTACAAAGACTGGATTCCCATTATTCACTTTGATGAGTCGTTCAAAAGACTCGATTCGTTCGTGAACATCACATCAGAAGTCGTTACTTAAAAATGTGCATATTTGAAAGTAACTTGCTGCCTTATAATGTGTTAATGGCATTACGAGTTACCTAGGCCAAATGGAACCTATATGTGATGGGCCAGATAAAGTACCATCCTTCTTTGAGTCCTTCTCCATGTTTCCTCTTGGAGCTCAGTTGTTCTGTTTGAGGGCTTCAATGCTCTTGTGGGCGATCACTTTGAGAACCATAAATGCGAGTTTGGTAAGAACAACGCCCATGATCAGAACCGGTCCGATGTTCTGTATTGGACTTATGTGCTTGTCTGGGATTTTCCATAACCAACTCAAAGTTGAGACATAATAGTGTCCACATGTGTACTTGGCGCCATCACACCCTTGGCCGGAGTTCGGTGATTGACTTAGTGGTTGTGTTATTGGATTTGTGGCAATATGTCTTGGACATGAGAGTAAGGCAGAGCTGTCAAATGGATGGCACAGACGTAATACTTCAAGAGCCAACCTAGCCAAAATAGGGCCCGAGGACACATCCGGCCCACACACAATCTCTGACCGGCCCTCACAGAGACCATGAAGTCAAAAGAAAATTTAAAATATTCTGTGCTTTTATTTTGTTAGTTAGTTTTGTTTGTATGAGTGAGATCCTAAGAAAAAGCTACAACTTGTATCTGCGGTTGCTGACTAAGAAACAATTTTGCTGTATTTTTCCAACTCCACTGGCAACTATTTTTCCCCCCAAAAAAGAGAGACAGAGACTAGGAAAAATTTATATATATACTTATATATATATAAGCCCTTTTGTCAATTAATTAATTAACTATTAATATAAAAAATATTAATACAACACTCAATTTACAATACTAAACAGAACAAACTGATCAGATGATGCTTTGGAGGGAAGAACTTGCTTGACTTGAGAAATGATCTTCCTTATTTTGGTCACCGTCGTCATATGACAGAAATGCATTTCAAGTATGAGCATGCCCAACCGCTGTCTACCAGCCAGGAAAGAGAATGGCGCGGGTGACCTTGACATGTGTGTGCAAACACAAGCACACAAATGCGACGCACACACTCCCTGCAGGGGGAAACTGACAAATGGCAGTGCAGCAGCTCTGTTAGGTGGTAAATGTGTGTTTAAACAATGCACAGGGACGCTTACACACACTTAGGGACTGGGTGCTGATATGAGATTGATTTGGTTCAATCCCTACTCACTCTTCGAAACCCGCGTGTGTTCACACATAGGGACACACACACACGCACACACTTAGTGGAATATGAGTGATGTGATTCAGGACACCTCTCGGCAGCCACTCTGCTTTCCATCCTAACGCCTGAGCAGAATACTAATCACTGGATAACATTACAGCCAGGGAGGGAGAGACAAGAGGGCGATGGTCACTGCTCTGCAATAAGAAGACACATCACAGAATAGCTTATATTCTATTAAATAACGGTGGTGTTTAAGGCAGTGTTTCTTTCACCTTTTTGTAAAAAGCACAGCACAGATTCTGGGAGAGGAGAAGCAAAGGTGAGTAAAATTAAGACATGACACTGGAGTAATGTGACTTAGTCAGAAATATATTTTTAAATGTGACGCTTAATTAACTAAACCCAACATCTTTAATAGTATTCAGTGTTTTTAGCACAGCCCACAGTCTTTGTGGGTTTGTTTATACTCAAAATAATGTGGCTCTGATGCAAAAAACACAACAGCAAATAGCTGAATGCCACCTCGTTGAAAATATTTCTTCACCAAAAAATTGTTGCTTTTAAGAAAATAAGTTGGAATAACATTCACAAACTGTTTCACCACATATCCAATATTATGGTTTAATATGTCGACCAATAAAAGAAACATAAAATAGTTGTTTTTGTTTCGTCATTATGTTCCCCTTGCAGAATCACATCCTCAAGTAACTATAATGGACGCAGGCAACGCAACTGTGTCTGTGTGCAACCAAACGCCACGCAATACGATCGATTTTCCATACCTCAGAGGTTCTTGACTGTAAATTCAAAAGTAATGTGCAATGAAAGCTCCGATTATAAAGCACCCATTTGTCTTTTGTCATAACTACATGTCTGATGTTTGTTACAAACCAATCAGGGTCTAAATTTGTCAATATTCCAGTGACGTCTGATTGTATTATTAGAGACAAACAAAGTTACCTTAAAGCAAGAGAATGCAAGAAATGTCAGAGAAATGACGTGGGAGTCCAGGTTAAAGATGCCAGCTAGGTCTCCATGTCCTCAACCAGCCGAGGTTCCCTCTCATGGTTATCTCTTTAACTGTCACCATTAACCTGCCTCTTCCGGTGGGCTAATCTTATGTTTCACGGTGAAGTGCAAACCTACTTGGAGAGGTAGGTACTGGTCCGGGAGTTCAGACTCTGTGTTTTGTAATTTGCTCTTCTCTTTAGTTATTTGCTGTTGTGTTTTGTACACTTGCAAAGGCTCAGTCTACTTGAAATGTCAGTAATGCCATCTATCCTTTTGCCTTCGACACACCTGTTCCTCTTGGGCAAAGGCCAAGGTAGAGTAGTCCAACAATTAACCTGATAGTATATATGAGGTTGAACTCTTGTCAGCAACGATGTTACTGTTTACTGTGATATTTAATACTGTGTTCTATTCACCCACTTGGTCGAAATGATGTCAGTAACAACAAAAAGGAATTTTCTGCCATCAGCATCATTCACATTTACAAGGACGAGGCAGCAAATGGCAGTTCCGGGTATTTATTGTGAAGTCACTCATAAATGCAAAAGACAGGAATCTCTCGTTGGCTCACAGCCAAATTACTGCTGGCGCACGATCAAATCTTGTCAATGGAAAACTGTAATGAGCTCATCCTCGATCTGTTACTACCTCCTTGCTCAAGGGACCCTCAAAATGGCGGACTATTTTTTATTATCTTTTGTCTGCAGTCGGAGTCAAACCATGACCGCCTGATTCCAAAGTTATGGATGAGCTATTCCCACCCCAAACAAATAATAATGCTCAATAATGACCTCAATGTGCATTTCAGGGTTTTACGCAGATTTGTTCATTCATTCATCAAATGCTTGTCAGTGTTTAATTGAGGGTGGACGAAAATTTGATAATATATTGTGTATTCAATTCACATTGTATGAACTATATCATATGGAGGGGCATCATACAGCGCCCCTGAAGTACAAATCACAAAAACAAATAACTAAACAAACAAAAGTAATCCCAAACACAAAAAACACAAAAACAAGAAAACCAAACACAACAGCAAAAATCACAAAAATACATAACTCAAACATAAAAGGTCATTGCAACCATACACACAAAAAAAAACTAGTGCTGTCAAGCGATTACATTTTTTTTTACGATCGTAACATTTTCCATAATTGTCCACAACAATTTTCAATTAATAATTTCTTAAATAAAATCTTGAAATCAACAACAAAAAAATTAATTTTTCTATTTGAAGACTGTTCGAATAGTCTTCTTTCATCCTTTAATATGATTCTTTGCCTGAAAAATCCAACTGTTGAACAATACACCAAAGACATGAATATTATATTTAAATTAAACTTTTCAACGTGGACAATTTTGGGGGGATTTCTACAATGAGCCGACAAACAACTTTTTAAAGTAAAACTGTGTTAAAGATTGTCTGTCTTTGCGCCAGTGACTCTCTTGTAAATTTTGCTGCAAAGTGAGCAGCTGTCAGCTGCCACAGGAAGTAAATAAAATTGAATAAATTTAGTTCATTTTTTAACACTTTATATATTTTAATTTTTATTTTCTGTTTTCATTTTTTATTTGTGATTGCTTTTTTTTTTAGTTGATGATTTTTTTACTTGCTTTTACTTTTTTTGTTTTTGTGTATTTTTGATTTGTTTTTGCGATTACTTTTTTTAGTTGTGCTATTTGTTATTGTGATTTGCATTACAGATGCTAGGAAACAGGAACATATCAAACAAAAGCAGTGATTATAGATTTAGGCCATCTAAAATGAAGGTCAGTGTTAGTAGTTGACATAAATAATATACGGATTGGTGCAAAAAAAAAAAAAAATAAAATAAAATAAGGAAAAAAAAAACAGTCCCTAAACAAGAAGGGGTGGTCCTTAAAGGTAATGTGAATAGAATAAAGGTAACTGTTGCAAATAAAATTGCTTCCTAAATAATAGGATATATGAATCGAATTTTATGATTTATTTCAATACTTGCTTAGTTTCTGGACGGTCAAGTTCATTGCATCTTTTCTTTATTGTCAGTCGTGCAGTGACAAGGAAATCCAAACTCAATCTCGCACACTTCCCCTTGCCGGCACCCCCTCCTCCCTCCTCCCCCCTCCCCATGCCTTCCTTCTCCAGCCCCATGCTGAAGCAATTATGTCCAGTGAGTCTTCTACGGGCAGGGTGAGGGTGATTGATGATGCTGTCAGCACAGGGAACATGTTTTAACGTCAGAATAATCTCCCTGCTAATATATTACATCCACTGGATAGGGTTCAATCATTACTAATAGCGCTGCTAAGTTGGTGAGAGGGAAGACGGTGTTCCGAGCACGTGCCGAGTGCGTGTATATGTGTGTGTTTATGCACATTAATCAGTGCAGTGGTAGCGGCATCAGGAATCTAATAAGGCCAACCAATAAACGTGTATGCGGCACAAGGTGGAGGAGCAGCCAGTGATTGTGAGTGTTTACTTCTTACATAATTACTTGAGCATATCCCATAGCGAGTGAATCAAGTGAGACGCTGTTATTGTGAAAGTGAGAGTCTTACCACCACTCCATATAATAATGTTTTTGATGAAATGAAAGAAGTGGAAAGAATGGTGCACAAAGACAAGCGACGCTTCACAGAGGCAAGCTTGCGACGTCTAATCCGCACTGTCTAATCTCGCAAATTAGTGTGACGATGCTGGTGTGTGCGGAGAAACAGGCCCCAGCAGGCCTCATGTCTTGCATTTCGGTTTTGGTTTACTCGTTTGTACATTACAGCTCCATCCGTGCCCCTTCGCCTCCAAACAAATCCTTCTTTAAATTTGAGCTGTGTTGTTTACACCAGTTTTTAGTCCTACCTCTGCCGACACTGCGGCTGTCAATTCCACACTTGCTTTCTCTCTTATCTGCTTAGTGTGCTGCTGATCAAGCAGACCCTCCCCCACAATATGCACGCCGTTGCATGCTGGATGCACATGCGCATATATACGTTGGATCACGAGCTAAATAAATCATTCATGAGAGAAAGAAAGGGAACTATGAGAGTCAGCCTGCTCGGCGGCATTTCGTACAAAATGTAAATATAATTTCCAATGCAAATTACATACATTAAGATAAAAAATGTTTTGTGTGACAAATTTGAATGTCACTCAGCTCAACATTTTCAACATATGTGGGCCTCGCCAATTTTCTTAATGGAGTGCACCACTGTTGGGTCCACCTTGTGTTTTGGGAAAATTTCGTCAACTTTAAAAGCAATCCTCAATATATTCTCGGGAGAACGCGTTGATAAATGATGCCAATTTGTTTTAAGAAAGAAATTAACAAAGACATGTCATGGGAAACCTGCCTTCATCAAGTTTTATAAAAGGTTTATTAAATACAGTCAAAATAAAAAGAAAAGTGTCGGTTAAGGCTGAGAGGAATGTTTTGAAAATGTGTGGCGTGTGTGTGAGTGCGGGTGCGTGTGTGTGTGTGCGTGCGTGTGCATGTGTGTGTGTGAGTCGGGGGGCAGGGACTGGGGATATATGTTTTTAAACACAGCATGTCTGTGGGTTTGTGCATGCCCTTGGAACATGCACAGACCCAGTAATGCTTGAAAATAAGTGCGCCGTGCCACAAATGTGTGCCTTGAGAGATGAGCAAGTTTGCCGAGGGAAATTATCAAATTTCACTTAACTGGTCAGAACATTCTTTATCTACTTCCAATTACATACCTCGGTTCAACTATGTATGCCAGCCACGTATACAATCAAATTCTCTTTCACTTGATGGGATAAGGTACATGACTCATTCTTCACTTCAGATTTTTATTCCAATATAAAATATGTCTTGGTTCCATAAAGGTTAGGATACACTGGAATAAGTGATAACATATTAACCAATTAAATTATTGCGAGATGAAAAAGTTTGATTAATTTCAACATGATAATCCTAAACGGCTTGACTAAGGTTTGAAATGTGAAATTTATTTTCGAAAAACAAATGCTCTAAAATATGATATACATCCATAAACACCCTATAAACAATGGAAACAGAAACATTGTATTTTCAGTCTTGAAGTTTGTTGACGTGGGCATACGTATGAAGCTCACGCAGACGCTGATTATAGAAAGTAGTACAATTTACACAACATAATAGCCTAGCTGTGAGAGAAAAACCAAATGCCACCATCCGCCTGGTTTTATTCGCCTTTTGTGAGAAAAGTCAGGCACTTAAGTCAGAGATAGATAAAGCGTATTTTTGGGACTAAATGACAAAAAGGTAGGCTTTTCCAAGCTAAATGTAATAAAATATGCACTACGTATATCTGACAACGTTAGCCTTGCCCCTAAACCAGCCTTTCACAAACCGGATCAGTTTTTATCAAAATATTGTGTTTAATGTCAAAAATGGATATTCAGTGTGACATGGATCTTGGACAGCTAAGGTGCTAATGAAAACAAATACATTTAAAGCAGAGATTGAAGATCTTTACTTATTATATTCCTTTGAGCTGTTGAGAAAATGTTATAAGTATGTTCAACGTATTTCTAGAAACAAATCAAAAGAAAGGAAGAAGAAAGAAGAAATAGACCCCGAGTGAGTCTGTAGAGATTTTTGCAATATTCTGCTGGCGTCAGCTGGCTCTGGGCCAGCGTGTGTGTTTTGTGTAAGTGTTCGCGGACGTACATGTGCTCGTGTGCATGTGTGCACATATTGCACGATGCAAACAAAAGCGCCCTCACAAACACCCGTAAACAGATTAGCTCGTCAGCTGAAAAACAAAGGGTTAAGAGTGAATGCAGATTTCACAGAGAAGGGAAAGGAGCTGAGGTTGTGTGTCTCCATTTGGAGAATGTACGTGCGTGTGTGTGTGTGTGTGAGAGAGCGAGGGCGAGCAGAGGCCAGCACGGCGGTTGAGCATGGTGATCCCGCTCCTTAATATTGTGTGGAGAATCTCCTTGCTGGGCTCAGCTGCCAATTCTCTCCACTGTAACACTTCCATTCTCCTCGTCAGCTGGTGAAACAATGGCGCCATCCTTCCTGTGCTCCTTCACACAAAGACGGCGGCTCTGAGATAGATGCTAAGCGTGAACTGAGACACAGCGGCAGGACAATAGACCGAGAGTGCTTTTATGTGGCATTGTGTTGGGTGTTTGTGGAGACAAAGAAGAAAGACATTTCTGAGGGATGAGTGACTTATTTCTCATTGTTGTCACTTTAAGAAGATGCTCATTGCATTGCAAAAGAAGTTGGTTGAAGATGTCCTCACAATTGAATATCATTTTTTCATATAGAGACAAACTTTGAGACAAACTTTGATATTTTAACATATCGAAAGATTGCTAGGCCTGCAGCAGCATTCCATTCATTCAGCGTGATGGTAACAATCTATAATAAGTCCCGTAATATTTCAAAAACAGCAATACACTACACCAGTTTTGCCGATGTTTTCCCTCCACTAGTAGGAACCAATGAAGAGCTGCACGGCCTCAGAGGAGCCAGCCAATCACAACAGCCAAAACAAGCTCTTTATCTACAGGGGCTTATTAAGCTAATTGAATTAGCATGTTGTGGTTTCTGAACCCAAATGCGATTAGCCTGTTATTACTGTGTTATCAGAGTCCCTTGTTACTGTAACAGCAGGTTTCTTTTGGCTGCCTCATTGGCTCCTTTCCCCGTTAACACTCAGCCTGTGTGGCACGCAAGGACTTCTAAATACCTGCTGTGAAAGTGTCAAAAATCAATTCTCAGAATGCATCCGGATACTTTTTCCCTTTTTTTTTTATTTATTTTTTTTAAATTTCTCAGAAAATATTAGGCCTAAATGGTGAATGAGAAAAGAAATGAGGTTAACTCAATCAATTAGGTACACCAACCCAACTCATGATAAAAAAAGAATGATCTTGCATTTTACAACAATTCTGAAGGGTATTTCTAAGATGTATGTTGGCCACTCAATGAAAAACGGATTGAAATCAAAACTTAAGAACATGTGGTATATATTGCATTAACAGATAAATTAACTAGAGTGACCACATGAAATAGAACAGTTATTACAGTACCTGCACTCTGAAAATAAAGGATTCACGATCTGCCCAAATGGTTCTTTGTCTTGTATACATCGGGGAACTTTAAAACAGTGAAGGTGCAACGAAATCCCTAGACTTCCAAGGTGTGGTAGAGTAAAATGTGTTCCCTGTGTTAGAAAATGGGGACTCAGCTGATCACGGGTCCTCCAACACACTGCTAAAAAAAATAAAACGAAACATTGGCTTCCGAAGTGCCGTACATTTTAATCTAAAAAAGACTCCTATATATTTCGTCACAGTAAATTGAGAGTAAAATATTCAGCGTAAAATACTCAAAGTAAATATAACTATTTTATTCTCAAATTTTTCTCTGGGACCAAATGTAAAGTTTTTGAGTAAAATGTAATGTACGAAACTTACTGGGTTTGTGCCCTGACCTCAATCCTGCAGAACATCTGTAGAAGTAGCTGGAACTTGTCGGAGATTTTCAAACATAGGGCAGTTGGAACAGTTTGCTGTGAGGGGTGAAAAAAAATGACAGGTGGAAATCTCTGAGTGATTTTAAGTAAATTGTTTCATTGTGGTGGTTGCCTCAAATGGTTGTGCAACAAACTGTTAGATTTATTTTTCAGGTAGTTGGATGAGTTTTTCATTTTTTTAATGATCTTGTTTTGTTTTGTTTTTTTACGACAAAAGCAACAACAAATGTCTAATTTTCATTCATAATTTTTTTAGTGACTTATGTCATTTTCTTTCTTTTTTATGAAAGGGTAAAGATCAATTTTGCTTACGTGTGTATATGACTGATATTTATGTTTGTTTTGGACCAAAAGACAACATTTTGAAAAAGAAAACCTCAATGTTTGCTCTCAATAACCCTTGGGAAGTGTTGAACACAGTTTGCTTTGTGCACTGAGGCTCCCCTCAGCAGCTGAGCCTGCAGTGACAGAGGCAGGCTTCAGTGGGAGGGGAGGAGACGGCCAGATTGGGTGGAGGGAGAGTCAGGGGTGACTTGTGAGGGGAGATGGGGTGGAGGGATGTGTGAGCGAGCTAAAAGACCAAGTTGGGGGAGTCAGCTGGTCCCCCCCCTCTTCCAAAGCCTGTGAATAACACTCTGTGCCACCTCCACACCACACTGTCCTCACCTCCAATTAGCATGTTAATGAACCCGCACATGTGCAACTGCGCGCGCGTGCGTGTGTCACCTGAGGGCTCCAGCCCACTTTAGAAGAAAACAGAAACAGGCTGGTATTCCGAGAAATGGCTGCTGCTCTGGTAATTGAGTGAGTGTCCACATTTGCGTGTTGTGGACTGTGACCCTGCGTTTGCTCGATGGCGTTATGGTAACCAGCTAAACAGGAATGTTTTCTCTGTCTCATTAGACCTGTCATGGTGACCTTTGTGCCGTATGATTGCTGACCATTAGACGTGTGCATGGGTCGCAAACATGATTAACGAATAGATGCAGCGCTTATTGACAGGATATTACAAAAGAATGCATACATATAAATGGCATTGTAGATGGGCTCTTCAGCAGTTCCCTTTTTGATCGCTTGGGTCTGTGCCCACTGTGCATTATGGAAACAAAACAATGTAAATGAAATGTGTGACGGATCACAGAGGAAGGACTCAAATGCACAATGACAATGGAGATGCAGCAGGAAGACAGAACAATGATTCTATTTTGCTCTTTCTGAGGCAGACTCTCCCCCACTAGACTGTGGAGGCTATTGGCCATGCACACTGGACAGGTTTGAAGTATCACTCCACCAGGAGTGTGTTCACGCCGGCCGCTTTGAAATAGATTCACAGGATGTTAATGTCTGAGCTTCATGGACATTATCAGCGAAGCAATAATATGGAAAAATGTCATATTCAACATTGTAAAAAAGGAGAAATTAATTCCATTACATTTAATCCTTCAATGACGCATTAATTGTGACATGTGCTAGAATTACATAGAATGTAATCCTATTATTATTATTATTATTATTATTATTATTATTATTATTATTATTATTATTATTATTATTAAGCTTTAAGGAACAATCTTTGTGGTCTTATCCAGTCGCAAGACACATAGAATAGAGACCTTGGATGGGCAAACTCATGGATGGAGGGGGACAAAATATTTTATCAGCGATACAGAGGGTCCACACAGGACCACACACTTGGTAACCAGATGTTTGCAAAGAAAGAATTTTAAAGATAGCCAAAATGCATGCCTACGTTGTTTTTTTTGTTTTTTTTGTTCTGTTGGTTTTTTTTTACCATCACTGTATTTAAATACATTTCATGCTCAATCCATGTACTGCATAAAAAATACAGATTAAAACAACGAGGGGTTAAAAAAAAAAAATAACCAGGCTACTTGATTTTTTTTTTCTGGTTCAAAGGGTTCTTTTGCAGAAAAATTACCATTCGAGAAGGGCACAAAACTGCTGAACAGCAAAACGAAATTAAGTGAAAGAACTTATTTTGTGCATTTTTTCCACAAAAAATCAACTCATTCAAACTTTAATATTATTTAGGGACTATATTTGTACTGAATGCAAAAAAACATATTAGTCCTCACATTGCAATATAGAGCAAAACCTGGTGCAAGCGCAACTAAGCCATGTTTACCATCTAGTGGTGAATGGGGATATTGCAACAAAAATCTATACAATGAACCCGAGCATTTTGACATTTTTTTGAGAAACCCCCCCAAAAATGTTTTTTAAAAAGCGCTGATAAACCTAAAGTATGCTGTTTTTTAACAAAAAAAAAATTAAAAAAGAAAGAAAGCAATGGGTTTCTTCCAACACATCAAAACTCACCAAAATATATATAAAAATAGAGAGAAAATAATTTATAGAATCAACGGTTGTCGAACCATGCTTAAGGAGTCGTCTACAGTAAGGGAGGAAACATTTTTATATTGAATTTAGCATCTCTATGAAGTCTCCAAACATCTCATGACTTTGAAAGTCACCTTGTCACCAAGTTATCATGTCACCTTTGACCTTTGATTCGTACATTGTGTGCGATATCTAATAAATGGTGGTTCAGACTGAATAGAGCTCACTTTGTATGCGTAGTTCAAATTTTACCTTCATAGTACATAGCAATTCAAAACTTTGCCAAGACAGCCTTTAATGCTCTCTTTGCACCAGAACTCACAAGCGCTTCTGGTGCATTTTTTTCATTAATGCGCAACATTCCTCTCAAAGCTCTCACCTGACACTCAGCGATAGCATTTCTGAACTTATTATTTCTCCACGGGCAACAGCATAATCTTGTCTCTGTTTCATCCCTGTGAGTGCACGTGTAAGAAGAATGTCTGTGTGTAACAGTACGAGTGCATGTGTGTGTGTGGTGTGTGTGTACTCACAGACACAGGCAGCAAAACAGTAACCTTTACAATAATCAGATCTGTCTGACGGGCCTCTTTAATTAACCTTGTAGGAAATTAATCCCAGTGTTAAATGGACAAGAAAAAGATGTTTGATTACCACCGGGAGCCAACTGGGACTTCTGCCGCTGTCTAATTGACCAGGAAGAGAGAACAAGAGGAAAAGTAGCCAGATTGTGAGACAGAGGGCGAGAGAGAGGAGAGAGCAAAGTATCTCAAATGCTGCGGTGTTATTAGTGTCTGGGTGAATGTCAGTTAGTTCCTGGAGCACTGATAAGGTTTCACCAGGAAGAGCGACGAGGGAGAAAGGAAGCTGAAGGGCAAACACCATGCCCAATGTTGGACTCAGTGCTTTGTGTCTAATATATATATATATATATATATATATATATATATATATATATATATATATATATATATTTATATAGATATATATAGATATATGTATATCTATTAAAAAAGAGTTTCCTCTTCCATTGCAGCAAAAGGACTCATCAAAAACTGAGACAAATAAATGGCTTATATTTAAACATATATCAGAGTCGCTGACATTACAAACAACTATATGGCTACATCAGACAATTTACAAAATAATAGCTCTTCTAATCATAATACAAATCAATATTATTTAAGTGACACTCGTTCCTCCTTTGGGAAGGCATGTAAGCATCCTGTTTCCAGTGCCATGGGTAAAGTACCAAAGCTCAAATGATGTCAAGCCATTGGTCAGGTTCAGTGGGAAATACAGTTCAGAACAAAATGATCTTCCAACGAATTATAGATTATTAGCATTGATTTACACAAAACTTCATATGACCAACTGTGCTAAAACATTTCAAAATAAAATTACTATTATTTCCCCAACATTACATCTCAGCTTATTGATAAACTGATGATGACCATCAACATACTTTCCCATCTGCACATAACAGTTGTATTTATTAGATCGGTACCAAATGAATATGCATTTTTGTTAGTCTAGTGCTCACCATATTTAACCTATTCTATAAATGTACCATAACAGAAAAATATCTTACACAATTCCAAGGCCATGTCTCCATACAGAGCATTTGTCGTACTCCTATAAATATCTTATTGCTCTATGTTTGAACCTTATGAGAGTCAATTTGTTTTTGAACAATGCTAACCTGACGAGCACGGGTCAGTTTTGATCCCAAAGAGGTGACTATTGTTAAGTATTTTACAAAAAAAAAGAAAGAAATAAAAACATTTATTTGTGTAGGGGTACTCTAATTTTAGTTTAAGACATGGGTAGTATAATTACTAATTTTATAACGATAGGAAACTTATTCAGTGAATTTAAAAGGTTTTTGTAAAAAAAAAATAAAAAAAACGAGTGGTATATTATAAGATGGTCTGTGGAGCTAAAAAAATCAAATTCTAAAAATATGTGTCCTTGGATATCAATATATGATTAAGTAGCTATGAGGTGAAAAATTGAATGATAATTATTGTTTAAAACACGGGTCAAATTTGATGCACTCACAAATGAGGACAGCTTTTGAACATATTACAAAGGTTAAGACCTTGGCAAACAAGCATTCTAGCTTTAGTATCATTTGGGCACATGCGTACATGCCTGCATCTAACATTAGAAGCAATGTGCACTGCACATATTGACAATAAAAGTATGTGGACTGTTAAAACTTTAAACTGTACCCTAAATTATCTAAATGTTTTAAAATAATATTTTTGTTGAATTTTTACTGCACAATTCTTGCCTTGGTCTTTTTTTTAATCTTGCACACAAGTAAAGCGCTTAAAACAAAAAAACTACACTAATACTAAAACTTACTGAAACTAAACTAAACCTAGCTCAGAAAAGAAATTAAAACTAATAAAAACACACAATGCTACCCTGAGAACTAATTAAAACTTACTACTCTAAAAAAATAAAATAATAAATACTCATAATAAATAAAAACTAACTATAATTAAAACTCCAACACTATAACCCACACACACGTGAACATGCACACACACACAAACACGCACGCACACAGATACTGATGTGGGTAAATTAATAGGAAAACTTGCCCTTGCGGAACTTATAACCATAGTTACACATTTGTGTTCATGAGGTTTTTGAGCAGTTTTAGTTCAAGGTCACCTAAAAATGTGCCCTTCCAGACGAAACTGGTACCTCTGCCCCTGAGGCCTCCTGAAGCAGGTGCTTCCCCTCTCTTCTTACGAATATCTTCAGATCTCTGAACTGACCTCAGCTCTCCATGACTCATCCCTGCTGTGTACTGGCTCTGTGTGTAGTGAGACTATGTGTGTGTTGGCTATCTTCACCAGTGTGTGTCGACTTCCCGGATCGCTGCTGGTGACTGTGTCAATAAAACAGAAGACATGGTAAAGAAAACCAGTGAGGCCTTGGACTAACCCTAACCCTAAGTCTTCAGAATTAGCTTTTTTTTGTAAATCCGTTAAGATTTGTTCTGCCTCACAGTCAAGGTGTCAGGTGTCGGATGAGGACATGTTAGGATTTTCATAAATCACAATTACGATAGCTCTGATGTTCACATTGTACCAAAATTGTTTACTGTGGATGTTTTTGAATACGTGATGCATCTTACACTGAAACTCATCCTTATTTAACTTTTAGTAAGGCCTACACAAATTCTATTTCTAACTTTAAGTTCCTTAAAGAACTTGATGTGATACGTTACTGGGAGCTCTTATACAGAAAATTTAATGTTGCAACAATAGAATTATACAGTGCAATAAAAATCACTGCACAGTCTCAATTATGAGCATAATTATGAGATGTTATGGCGCATGATATGCAGATATCCACTTGCATTATCTACACACCTAAATATAATACAGATACGATCTCTTTCTCTCTCTCTCTCTCTCTCTCTCTCTCTCTCTGTCTCTCTTAATATGTACTTCATATTTGGCGATTTTACATTAATTCCAAGATTTTATTCATGTAGATATCTGTTAAGCTTCACAAAAATAGTAGTTGAAAATGTTGTTAAAGCATATTTAATTATAAACATTTTTTTGCGATGAATTAGTTTAAAAAATGCAATCAATGACTTTTAATTTACAGCCGCACAGAACCACTTGGCCTCTTAATGTGTTTGAGACCATTTTCATTTAAAGGTGTTTCTAAACTTTCAACTGGCAAAGTATATATAATGTAGTTCGGCTTGAAGCTCGGACTTTCACCCCAAATCTGTGTTTGATATTCATTGACTGTTTGATCAGCAAATCCCAAATCAACTGAGTCAAGCAAAATATCAAATGAAAGAAAACTCCAACCATGCATACAATTAGACTGTGCTTTGCGCTAAACTTGCGCCTGGAACGTACCATGTGTTGTCCAAAAAGTTTTATCACCAACCAATGAATGCACGTTTCAAATAACTTACTTACCTCCAGGATCCCTCGGCGTACACTTAGCGACGGCAAAACCCTGGGTGTTTTTTTGGATCCTTTTCATAAATCTGAAACTAGCTGCGAGCTAGCGCAAAGCTAACCTGTGCATATTTATATTGTGTCTCGTGTGAGAGGCCAACAGCGAGTAAACAGAGATGTTCATATTCTTCCTCGCCAGGATTTATTGACAGATTGCTTAAGAGTTTAGTTGAATTAGAATTAGAACACAGTGCGCTTCAACACGCAGCGTTCACTCCCCACATACATAGCAGTGTATTTGTTGTGGTCTGGGGGGGGCGTGAAGGTAACAAGAAAGAGGATGTTGGAGGGCAGGGGAGAAAGAAGGGAGAAATGCCATTGCAAGCTAGGCACTAGTTAGCGCAATTGTTTGGGCGTGACCCGTTCTGACTTGAATGAGAAAATTCAGATTTAGCGTTTATTTTATATTGTGCCATCTCTCAAAGTGAAAAAATTCCAGATCTTGGTTAATGAGGTATTTCAATAAAAAAAATATTACAAAAGGATAAGTCAAGAACAAAATAACATCTTGTTTAGCGGAAAAGAAAAAGATAACAGACGGTTTCCTGGTAATTTGTTGTTTTGTGTTAACACTGAGACAGACACAGCAATTATTTTAGGTTGAGCTGCAGTCAAATAAGCCATCTGTGGCTCCCCACTTATCTGTATGAAACATCCCATACTGTGCAAAGTCTTAGGTGTGTCTTTGTTTTTTGCTATAATTGCAATATACCTAACTAGAGCTTAATCATTAACAAACGTTTAAAAAAAAAAATCTAGGAGAAAAAAAATTAGTTTTTTTGTCCATCTGTTGTAGTTAACAGACTATTTCCTGATACGTGTGATGATGAGGATGCCATGATGGGATGTTGACAATTCCGTTGACAAGCACTTGTGCAAAAGTGCGGCGGATGTACCACAGCACTCTTGAGCATGCGGACCGCTTAAAAGTGTGCATTTTTTAGGGGTATATCATTTAAAACAGCAGGAAATGTTTGGGTTTTGAAACACCCACTGACTCAAACGGTGAAAAGAACTTCATCTATCTTCAGGTATCTATCTCCTTTATTCACCAAATAATCCCCAATCAAATGTTGTGAATTTTTCTTTCGTCCATACCACAACTATAAAGTTTGCGGCAATTGAGTTTATGCTTTTTGAATATATAATGTTCTAACTGTATCTGTTATATAATTTGCTCTTCTACTATATCAAAATGATTGCTGCAAAAAACACCACAACAACAATTAAAACTTTAAAACTAAAGAGCAATGGCATATAACTTTTCCAAAGTGCTGTATATTTAATGTGCTTTGATCTTTTGGGCTCTTGGAGGGGAACCGCATTACTAATTTGGAGTTTAAAATGTTTGCCCAACTGGTAACTTGATGAGAGTTATGTATATTTTCTTTGTGTCCACTTGTTTTTTTTTTGTTTTCATGTTTTAGGTTATTCAAGCCAATAAGTTCATTGTCTCCGGCTCCCATTGCCTTTCCGTCGTTACGAGCCTGTTAACGTTAACTCATCAGTGGGGTCAAACACTATGAAAACACACATTATGACACGGCCAAAAGATCGCTTTACACAATTTGAATAAATACAAGGCAATTTGTCACTGTCATGTCAGAATTGCCCCTTTCTATTGCCTGCCCTCATCCTCTCCCACTCTCATCCTTCTCCACACCCACAAACCCCCCTCCACACCCTGCTTCCTTAGGCACCCCAGCAGGAAGCAGTAATGATGATTGTATTAACCCCTTGTGGAGAGCACTGACCTTTGCTTCTGTTCAGATGGAGGAATTAGCACAGGAACGCACGTTTGAGTCCATATGCACTTTTGAGGTTTAATTTGTAAAGAATGACTTTGGGTAGGAGTCTCCAAAAAGTACTGAGTGGCCTGGCATCAAGGGAATTAGTCACACAGTTTATATTGGAATTTGTAGCACACTCCTTTTGCACTTTGTCATGCAGCCCATGCGCTACACACTCTATAATTAAGCTAAAGTCAACCCCAAAAATTCTAAACAAGAATATTTTCTATGCAGTGCCACCGATTGAAACACGGTATTCTCAAAACTATTGTGTTTGTGGAATAAGCAGTAAAATCCACTGGATTTTGTACATTTCAGGGGGCGGCCTTTTTGATGGTTGCTGTCGACTGAAAATTATATCACTGTTGCTCAGAGCTCAGCTAATGACCAATCATGGGTCAACTTCAGAGAACAGGTGAGCCTAGAATTGGAAAAAAAAGTTAGTATTTTGGAGAACCACCGGAACAGCATGAACGCTACGCAAAAATGCTAATCCTGACAGTGACCGTCACCAAAATGTTTTTTTAAGTAACAATATATATTTATTACTCATCAAAATGTTGTGGAATTATAAGAGATGTTATATGCCATAAAGGAAGATGGGCTGATTTCATTTCTTTTTATTTACATATTTTTATTTCTTGACTGTCATAATTAATCTTTGTTTCTTGTTTCTTTTTGACATTCTCACAGATGTGTGTCAGCCAGAGTGTATTTGTTTTAACAATATTGCAACAATTCCTCTAGTACTCTGGATGTTTTGACATCTCTCCATCTCTCCACACCTTTCTATACACTTTCCGTAACACCTCTGACACTGAGGCTTGAATAAATCCTATCCAGCTCGAGGTTTGTCTCTAAACACAGATGGAAAACCATGAACCATCCAGAATTTGACCTGTGTGGGTAAATCGCTCCTGGTGGACCCAGATGTCCTCTTTGGCATTTTAGAACCATAAAACCGCTCCTTTAATTTATTTTCTCCTCTTCCTCTCACCATCTCCTTTGCTCCTGGGCCCTCAGGAGACGTAGTGATAACCAGGGCTGACAGGAGGAGGAATGGCGCAGAGGAAGAGGGATAGGTGTGGGTACAGAAGCGGTGGGGAGAAGGAGGCATTGTGATGTCCCGACTCAGGGATATTTAATCCTCACAGTGAGGGGCGCGCGTCTCTTTCGCTCTGTTTGGATTTTGGCAGATCAAAGCGGCAGTTCAGATCCTGGCCAGATCCCTCACTCGCTCCTCCTGAGTAGACACGCGCATGCAAACGCACGCACACACACACATCACACACACGCACACACCGCAATACTTGGGTAGACTGGTGAGGATGCTGTCCTTAATGAGATTGGGATTAATGAATCTGAAGATGAATTAAGCCCTCAGTATAAACAATAGTGACACTTTTTATGGGTTTGTAATTCACAATGAGGAACACACGACATATTTGTACTTGTTAGACTTGTCTTATTTATTTAGGAAACTAATAAGTTCTTGCTGACATGCTCATAAGCTCAAAATGTTAGAAGCATTCTCCAATTTGGATCCTGGCGGACAGACAGATTGGTGGAACAGACTTGGATTTTATATATACGGTATTATGTGAATTGATTTCCAAATCTGTTGTTTGGTTGTGTACGGCCAAATGGGCATAACATAATCCTAAAATTTGTTGAGAAATTAAAAGTACTTGTGATGTGATTGAAGAGTACACTTACAGATTTAATTGGAGATTTTTGACAAATATATGTTGTTTAGCATTTAGAAGTTACAACCCTTTTGTTTAGTTCAGTGCACCCAGGCATTTTTGCAGCAGAGAGTGGTTTCACACAAAGCAACAAATTGACAGACATAAATGCATATTAATACAAATTGTTAAAAAAGAATAAATACAAAAATACAATTCATCATTACACTTAATGTAGTTTGTGTGTGCTTGTGTCTCTTCAACTAGACGGTCCCATCTTGGGGTAATGGGTGACAACAACATCCCAAGTGTTAACTTACAGTATGTTCAAACTAGGTGCGCTGTGAAGATTTGTTCATCAGTCCTGACAACATCCAAAGCTTGAGCTGCTGAAATATTAGGTCAACCACTAATGCAGTCGCTGAGCTACTGCCGCTGGCACAAGCGTCCTTCCCTTCTAATATTGTTTAGATTGATAATCACACGAATTATTTCATTGCTCTTCTGTTAAATGCTCTCGACTCCGTAGCACCATTAAGAATGAACCCTAAACCTAAAAGACTTACTCTGCGGATGAAACCAGCACATTTAATCAATCATGTAGGAAGATTGAACGCAAATGGCGTGCGACCATACTGGAGGTCTTCTTTCCGCCATGGTGTGATAGTTTTCTGAAGTACACAGAAGCTCTCGTTTTAGATAAAACTAATTATTTCTCCAGCTTAATAAAAGCAACCCTAAATAATTATTTGATATAGTAGCAATGGTAACACAACAGCAGCCAGCCTCCAACTGCTCACCCCATTTAGCTCATCATTTCTTTTACTCAGAAGATTCAGCTCATTAGTGATGAGATTAAGGAGACCGTTCCTAAAACGGTTGTTGGTTATTTAAGGCTGATAATTGTCAGACAACCCTCTCTCATTTTAATAAAATATCCCTTGAAAGCCTTAGAAATTGATTCGCGTGGCAAAACAGACAACTTGCTTGCTTGACCCGTTTCCTGGCAAACTCGTTAAGGAATTGTTAACAATTTCAGAACCTTTCATTTTAATAGTATTAATTCATCACTCTCCTCTGGCACTGGACCAGCAGCTTTTAATACCGCTGTTATTCAACCCCTTCTTAAGCGACCAAACCTTGACCCAGAGTCCCTGCAATTATTAGCCGATATTAAATCTCCCATTCATTGCCAAAATCCTGGAAAAAGTTGTTGCACAACAGCTTCCTGATTCCATGGCCGCAAACAATCAATTTGAACTTCTTCAGTCAGGATTTAGGGCCAATCAGTCACTTGTTAAAGTGACAGCCCTTGTTAAAGTGATGGTCTTCTCTATGCACTCCGACGCCTCATCAGTACTATTACTGAATTTTAGTGCTGCCTCTGCCAACATTGATGATAACATACTTTTAGAACATGTGTTGGTATTTCAGGCTCAGTTCTTTCTTGGTTTTCTTACCTCTGAGAGGATGCACCGTGTAATCCATAGCAATGTGACTACTGAGTTTTACAATGTTACATGTGGAGTCCCGCAGGGATTGGTACTTCGCCCTGAATTGTTTAGCGTTTACATGCTTCCGCTTGGCTACAATATAAGTAAATATAATATAACTTTTCACTGCTATGCTCATGATACCATGCCTTTAGAAATAATAAACTTTTTCTTAAAAAATAAATATTAAATTATTGTTAATTTAATAATAAACATCACTGTAATCGTGCCTTGCTGGGATTAACCAATGGATGTATGTTAATTAACCACAATAAAGACGAGATTTTGATCATTGGCCCTGCTCATCATCACCAATTTGCATGGTGGCGTATTAATAAAGGCAAAATAATCAAAGCGGTCACAAATACAAATTCTTTTGTGTTCTCTTGAAAATTGTATGGAAAGGTGTTTATTTGTTACCTAATGTAGTGCATATTCTATTTAACTATATGCAAATTGAATATGTTATTTCACAAGCAGCTATGACAACATACTGTTTCAAAAAAGTACATGAAAATTGGTGAAAAATGTGCTTGTTCAGAGAAAAGGCAAAATAAATTGTGTTTAACATGTCTCATTTATAGGATAGTGAATATAGCCATCTTTTTTCATGTTTTGAACGTTCTATTGATTTCTGAGAATGTGTCACAAATTGTTGGTAACATATTTATAGTGAGAACTGTGATTTTTAGTTATTGGTTATACAAAGCAAGTGTTGCTAAAAGATATTGAGTGGTTCAGGATGCAAAAATATTTCTGTTTCATCACTAGAGAGAAATGTAGTAACTGTGCAAGCTGTAAACGGAATAGCTGCGATAACAAAAGTGATGAATCCTATATATTTTTTTTTATTTCTGGTTTAATTTCATACCAATCTCTTGAAACACACAGACAATAATGCACCATTACACGCACACGCCCACACACGCACGCGCTCACACACCCGCACGCACACGCGCGCACGCGTATACTCGCGCACACACACACACGCACGCTTACACGCGCACACACGCATGCACGCAGACACACACAGGCGCGCACCCCCACGCTCACACACAAACACACAACCCACTGCTCCCCTGCCATTTGCCTTCTGAGGCTTGCAGGTCTCTGATAGGAAAACTCTGGAATGGAAAACAGATAAGAGTAAATAAGCAAATAAATAGAATAAAATGTAATTTCTGCTGATTCAGAGCATACAAGAGAGAAGTGGGAGAACATTGTGCACTGCCTGATGACAACAAATAAAAGGAAGCAAGGTAAACATGTCAGTGAATTCATGCAATTCACATTTATTGGGCTGCAGTAGAGTGCTGATAGAGAGAAGCATATCACATGTTGCCGCTGTTTTCCTCCATATGATCTGCAACCATTTCAAGTGTCATTTAATTTCCATCACAATAATTGTATATGGCAAATTCCCACCTCCCTAAAATCTTCTCTTCTCTCAGCCCTTGTGGGTCTCACTCATGAGGGGATCTGTGTGAATCCAAAATGGTCTAGCATCGACAGTCCCCTTTTTGTAAAAGAGCCACCAGCTTTGATGCAGTCACAGCAATATGCCACTCCAGCAGCCTTTCTTCTCAGATGTGGCTTAATTACACTATCATAGTCTCTTAATTACCTTATCAGTGCAGAATAATCCCATGGTCAGTGTTTGAACGTATCAAAGCGCAGCAGCTCTTTTTCATGTCATGTTTGGATTTTTTTGTGGTTGGCGCAAGGGAATTAATTGGTTGTTTTTACGGCAACAAAGAAAGAAATACAGAGCTAAAATGGACCACCAAGGCCGAACAATCTAATTTGGACCAGCGCTAAATTACATAAATTCATAGACAACCACTTCCTGTATATGCTCAAATGCTGTCATTAAGATTCATATTGTGCCAACTTATGTGGAAAGCAGTTTTAAGGGAGGCATTTGAGCACTTTTGGGGTAATCATGGTAACTAACCAATGAAAACATAATCTCCTTGGCGAGATAATAATAATAATAATAATAACAATAATAATAATAATAATTCTATTGAATGTATTCACCAGGTCCAAAGCAAACCAGAAACCACCAAACCAATATATATATATATATATATATATATATATATATATATATATATATATATATATATATATATATATCTATACCAGAGGGAAAAAAAAATAATGGAGTGCTCAAAACAGGTGTCCCAGCGTCTACGAAATGTGCTGCAGTTTCTAAATTCAAAATGATGATGATAAGGTACTTTTTATCTCTTTGCTGTGCAAATGTCTTTTTTTTATTAATTTGTTTTTGTTTTTTAATGATTTTAGACATGCTTTTGGTTGTGTGACCACATTGAGTTGCTCTGTGTCCTATAAAAACAAACTTACCTTGAAGATTTTAGAGCATTTATTTTTGATTGTCTTACCTTTGGATGTTGAGGTCTTTTGAGAATTTATATGCTGCAACTCATAATGTTGTTTCAAATTGGAAATCATCATAGCTATAGTCTCCTCTTATATTAACTTATTTAATCCCAGAAATTTTCACTAGCGGAAACCCCTAAATTCCAGCGTTTTTCTGGATGTTGACTGATTTTGCGAGGCCAACAGAATATTGTTCTAATGCTATAAAAAAAAAAGACGTATAAATACGTCCTTGGGAGGTGGGGACTACATTTTTGATTATGTATATGTGTGTCTTATGGATTGAATGAGTAAAGGACATTTGTCTTGTGCTGGTTGAAATGAGGATGTATGCAATATTCTGATCCATACTTTTGCCATTGCCATCTTCTATAACAGGCTTCTTCCTAAAGGCTGCAGATTGTCAACAACATGCACAGTTTGCTGCGAACGGCTTTACATTGTTTCCCAGTCAGCTTTAGAATAGAAATTCTGTTACTTGTCTATACATTGGTTTGGTCCTGAACGCATTAAGGAAACGCTAATTGAATATAAACCTCATAAAACGCCATTTAGCTGTGTTATGCAGCAAATAAAATAAGAAGTGAAGTCAACCCCAAGTATAAATACATTTAAATCCACGTTAAAAACTGCGCTTTTTCCCCCCGATACCTTTGATTAAGGTTTTTCAACTTTTCTTTTAAAATCACCTTCCCTATACAGTCCTTTTTCTTTTTTCTTTGCTTTAACATTTTTGTAAATTTGTTTAAATGTTGTCAGGATATGGTATATTTTTTAATTGTCATAAGCTGCTTTTGTTCTTTATGCTTTACAAATGTATGCAGCTATTCTTTTGAAATGCTTTAAATTGTGCTTTTGATTTGTGAAACAAATTGAGTAGCCTTGTGAATGAAATGTGCTCTATAAATAAAGTTACCTTGCCTTTCGTTGATGCAGTAGTTCTGTGGTGCATTCCAGATTGACAGATTCTGTAAATTGCCCATGGAAACGTTTGGTTTATTGCGTCCACACGTGATACAATCACAATGTTGAAAACAAAAGCACGTCATTCTTACTTCCTTAGCCATTTTGACTGATTGTGGATAACTTTTAAGAATGTTAACATTTGTTGTTTTTTGTCAACACTCAGGTTGTGAGTGCACTCAATACTACAAAAGCCACGAGGCATGGAAGCAAAGATGTATTGCATTTAATGAGGCCAAGTGTATTAAACCCAAAGTAAGTTTCAGGTTTTACTCTATGAAGTGTGATCTTGACCTGCGCCTACCATTGTAAACTGAGACGGAGGTGATTCAAATGAGCACAGTGTTGAAAATGTTTATTTATAATAAATTGCCTTATTAACTTCATTCTTGGTTGATTTGAGGATCCCTATTACTGAAATTTCAGAAAAATGCAAAAAAGAGAAAGAGATATTTACTATTTTAAGACAGATCCACTTTATTGTAAATCTATGAATCTACTGGGAATCTAACATTTAAAAACATTCTCTTTTTAACTGCACACATTTCTTAAATGATGTGGTTTTACCTTAAACGTATCTGACTTGTTGCAATTGTGTTGTCAACACACGTTTTTGAATGTGGAGATTGTAATTAAGAAATAATTGGAGGGACTTGAGCTATATTGCTGAAGCGTGGAAGATTCGTGCCCAAGTGATAATTCCATGTGCACAGATGTTAATGTACACTGCACGTTGGCTTCCTGTGTGCTTATCCAGCGTGCATGTGTTCAACTCTACCAACCACCCACTGGATCTGTCAGCTTGGAGAAGATTTCAATTTTGTAACCAACTCTGCTGCCTTTTGATGGATGCGTCTTTCTGCCTTTTATCTCTCGCTGCGTTTGCAAACTAATTATTTTTTTTCCCTTATTCTCATCCTCGCTCTCTCCTTCAGGCAAATATTTGTTTCCTCAGAGGTGAGTGTGTGCAAATGTGCCTCACAGCTCCATATGCTGCCATCTGCCAATCAAGTGTGCTGGAATCCTGAAACTATTCGCAATGCCCTCATTCCCCTCCCTCTTTAAGGAGGAATGAAAGAATTTGGAGAAACAAAATGCTGTGAGAGCGCCTGTGCGGTAAGGAGATATTAAAGGAAAATACAGACATACAATAGACAAGAAAAAAAGGGATTGCTGGCACACAAATGAGCATCCCCTGTCCACGCAGACCTCTTCCTGTCTGTCTATGAGCAAAACTTCTTGTTTTATTTTCACTGTTTTATGTAGAGGATGTAAGGGGATTCCACGGCATCGGTCACATATTTGTTTTATTTGCCAAAGAACTTTGAGAGTGTGCTGTAAGTACATGTACATATTGATTTCTGAGTTGTGGTTGCTGAAACAAACAGTGCTGCCTGCTCCTTGTCGGCAGATGAACAAAGGAAGCTGCTACACAAATCAGTAAAGTGCTGCGTTGAGTTTTGACATGATACTACACCCATTATGAAAGAAAAGAAAACTGGTTTTGAAAACATGAGTCAAGGCTGAATCACACACTTTACATTGTGTCCCAGTCAGCATTATACTAGACTGACAATGGATGGATGGAATAATAACATTGATGTCTGCGCAAAAACAATATTATTTCATGAAGAACATAATTAATCAAATTTATTCATCCATCCATCCATCCATCCGAACCGGTTCTCCTCACAAGGGTCGCGGGCGTGCTGGCGCCTATCCCTGCTGTGTTCGGCAGTAGGCGGGGTACACCCTGAACTGGTTGCGAGCCAATCGCATGACACGCATAGACGAACAACCATTCACACCCAGGAACAATTTAGAGTGTCCAATCAACCTAGCATGCATGTTTTTGTAATGCGGGAGGAAACTGGAGTACCCGGAGAAAACCCACGCAGGCACAGGGAGAACATGCAAATTCCATACAGGAAGGCTGGAGCTGGAATCGTACCCTGCACCTCCTAACTGTGAGGCAGAGGCTAAGCATGCTGCAACAAAATATTCAAAAAGTGAAAAAAATCCCAACTGGAGTAATGGTCTACGTAAAATTGGGCTCACTATGCCTCTGGCATAAATATTGGTAGTAACATGAACAGTGAAAACAGAGAAAATGAGCAGTGCTATTCATTTTGGCTCTAAGGCTTTGTGGCCAAAGAAACACTTGGGTTGAAAAAAAATATAAATAAAAACACTGACTGTCACGAAAACTGTATTTTGGAGTGGTAGAAAAATTCCAACTTCATGCAAATAAAAAAAAATGACCTTGGATGATCCTGATTGGAGGCTAACACAATGAGATTGTAAATAATGGCCAGCACAAAACCTTTTGGAAACATTTGAACATTTACAGCAGTCATACAATTGTAGAAAGATGAAAGAAGTAAACAATCAGTTTTAACTTGATGAGTCCGAAAAGTGTCATTTATTAGTGAAAGGTTTTGCTTGTGCATATTCTTAAATGTTAAAACTGAAAGTAAAAATAAAACAAACTACAACTATTATGCTTACTTTGCAGTCTTACTCTTTTGAATGGCAGTCCACTTATTGGCGATGTCTAGCATATTCTTCCCTTCTTTTCACGTTATTTTCTCTTAACAAAAAGTCTAGAAACCAAGAAAAATCCAAACGCTGACAAAATGACTCTTTAGATGCTCCTTAGCTGAAAGTCTTGCTGGGCACACCGAGGCCTCTTTGCTCATGACAGTAGTGTGAACTTACGCGTTTTGTTCAACTATAGAGGCATGTTTTCCCCCTTAGGACTAACCACTTTAATTCTTGTAAATATGTTATTTTTTCTCTATGTTAAGTAATGTGTCATTTTTCAAACATCCACCATATTCCACGTATAATAAAACACTAGTCAGTATTTTTTTTATATTTCTAACAAGTACAATTATGTACTTCTTTGCCATGTTTTGACAACAAAAAAGAAGAAATTGCTTTTGCACACATCCACAGTTGCAGATTATGTGTGAAAAGGCGAACACTTAAAACATGATCGCCTTCTCCATTAGTTCAACCTTTTTAGTGCCTTGTGCTATCATCATCTGTGTGTAAGTGATCCAGTCTTTGTGAGGTTAATTGAAGGCAGGAGCTGTGACTGTCTCAGACATAATCTGCCTGCATTTACACTTTTGTGTGTGCGTGCGTGTGCGTGTGGGGGTGTGTGTGCGTGGGGGTGTGTGTGCATGTGTGTCGAGGGGAGGGATGTCTTTCATAAGTCCACTCTTGTTATTTGTACAAAACTGGAAAAAGAAATGCACACAGCGACCCTTCTTTATCCTTCCACCTGCTGCCTCTCTACCTCAAACCCTCAAAACAGATTAGCAATGTGTTTATGTGTGCGCGTGTGTGTGCATACAAGTGTACTTGGAGGAGGTGGGTCCGTTCCTGGAGATTTGGGATGTACAAAAGAAAACAAAACAAAAAAACAAAAAACAAGAGTGATGCCATAAGGCTTGATTTCCTCTCATATCAGCGCTTATCCAGGCAGTCATTTTTGACAGGAGAAAATACTTTATCCGTGAGGAACTGTGCAATTTCTCACACACACGAACGCACGTGCACACACACGAATACACAGATAACACATAAAACTGAATTTGCATCATTTTAGCGAACTTTTTGCTGCCCCACTCCCCACGCTTCCTTTCAGCTCAGCGACAGTAACGACCCCCAACAGAGTAGGTAACACTCAAACATGTACCTATGTCAATAGACTTGTGTCCTCCCAACATGAGAAATAACCAGCACACATAAACACACGCACACACCCCCGCGTGCACCCCCACTCACGCGCACGCGCGCGCACACACGTGCCCACATGGACATTGGCACATACTGAGAGGTCGCACACACACAGAGCAGGTAATCGGCTCACTACTGTTAGAGGGTTAGCACATGGAAGAAAAGTGTTCCTTCCAAGTGTATCCTGACTTTGACTGGATTAGTGCTCACTTTCGGACCATTTCGGTCCTGGTGCTCTGTCCAGGGGACTGAGGAGTGTGAAGGGTTCCTGACCCTGTGATGGTCCCCTTTTTTTTAAGCACAAGGGGGAAAAATGTGCAAATTGACTCTATAAAATGCTAATTTGTAAATTACTCAGTACTTTAATTTTAGGAGCATCTGCACAGTTTGATACAATCCAAGACCAGAGTTGTGTTTTGAAATTTGCCTTTTCAAAAATCAATAAAGAAATAATCATGTTTAGTTTTGAATGGCACTCTCTGCATCATGCATCATGCTGAGAGGTTTGAGTGATATTTTGCCATTTTCTAAAAACTAAAGGAGTAAACCTAAACTCATAAAACGTGATGTAATGCGTGACCACAGTATATAAAAAAATACAATTTAAAAAACTGATTAATTCAGAACAACAAAATTATAGCTCAGTGCACCGTATTTGTGGGCCAAAAATAGGTTAAGCTGATATTTATGCTGTTGCATGCACAGTGCAGATGTACCTAATCAAATGATTGGTAAGTGATTATGTTACCTGCATTCATAGGGTTTCATTTGCAAATGTAACACTTTTTAATTGTTTTTACTTGTATTATTATTGATAAGGGGGTGAGAGAGAAAACAACAACAACAGTCGGTTCAAATTTGTGGTTGGTATTGCTTCTTGTGTTTCCCACCATTATTCTTCCTTCTGTCCAACCATGCATGGTAAACGTTCCTCGTGAAGAGGAGAGCTGCAGAGACCTCAGCTGGCCACTTGTGGTAATTAATTATTTTGACATCTATATAGCTATTCACATTCGACTTCCTACTGTACATTCTTAACTTCTTTCAACACATTGTATTTATATGCAAATATAACATATACCTTCCGTGACTTGAAGTTGAATTAAATCATTGCTGGTGAGATTTCATGTAAAACGTCTGACACTAATACATCTAAGCACACTACCTCACATTAGCAGCATAAAGCCCAATACCAGAGCAGTGTGAAAAAATTCTGACAAAACATAAAATCTGAAGGATTTTAAAGTTGACTTTGTGATTTTTTTTTTTTACCTAAAAGGGATAAAAATTGGATCACTAGTAAGAAGTTGGAGATTGGTTTTTCAGGTTAATGCTGGGTGACTGCTGCATGCCAAACAGTCGTTCAGTTTTCAAATCCCCGTTGGATCTCCAAAATGCATCAAGTTCTTCACCCAAGCAAACTCATGGACATCCCTCCACTCCTTCACCCTCCTCACCCTCCCTCTGTCCAAATAATTTTAGTTTCCTGTCCATCCAGCCTCACACTATGGTCTTGCTCCACTCCAGTTTGTTTGATCCTTCGCCAAAGGACAGGAAACACAGCTGCATTGCCTCCCTTTGTGTCACTTGCAGCATTGATAAAGCATTGAAATTCGTGAATTGAATCATTAAACACAGCTAATTTTCATTCAAAGCTTCATTCATGTATGTACTTTGTATGAAGTTTCGAAAATATGCTAAAGAATGACCGGATTTACCTCGTAATTGATGGATATAGAGGCTACTTTTTAATTGTTCTATATTTTTTACATCTTATACAGGAGCCTACAACTTACAGAGAAGAGACATAAAAGAGCATACAATTAATTAATTATGGGAGGGATGATCTAAAAAGATAATAAGGTCAGATAGACACATAGATAGATAGATAGATAGATAGATATGACAAAAATGTGAGGAAATCACTATTATTTTAATGGATGAAAAGATAGTTTATAAAACGCAATTCAGTTACATTTGATCCTATTTGAATAAACTGAGCTGTACATTGTCAAACAAATTGTCATCTAGGGGGTTGTGCTATCTGGGGCTACTGACTCTTTTTGCATTCTGGTCTATTCCCCTCAAAAATGTCTCTGCAGCAATGCATTCAAAGGATGATGATGTGATTGAACGAATCTTTGCTCAGTCCCTGTGCAGCACACAAAAAGGTCAGTTGTATCCTCTTCCACGCCAAATGGCCTTTCTCACTTGTTGGCAAGCAGCGCTCGTCCCACAAGCATGAAGATCAATCCAGCGAGGAGCTCCAGGGGCACGCCAGCTGCAGCCACCATGAACGAGAGTCCATAGCGCACTGAGACCTGCATATCGATACATGCCTCCCCTCTCTCCTGCAGGATGTAACGCTTCACATCCACTACCTCCATCCAAAGTATGAAGAGCAGCAGCACAAAGAGGAACAAGCAAGCTGTGGAGAAATATACATCAGGCAACCAATGCCATAAGAGCCTTTCTGTTTTTACTGTTACCTTGGTAGCAATGTTTGCACCCAGAGTAATAATTAGAACAGCAGTGAGTGAGATAAGTGCATCAGTGTGTGCAGGGCGTGGCTGTCATTTTAACAGACAGCTGACACCGGCAAAGACTGCAACATGTGTTTCCAATGCAAAATACATGCTAAACAAGGAATGAACTCAATCATTTTATGGCCTTGAAGTTTGCTCAAGTATGTTCCAGCATGGCCATGATGTGTTGTAGTGCACAAAAAAAAACGTATAAATGTGTGGTTGGGTGAGTTAGGTGAGCAATAACTTCTTGGTCTTGATCTCAACCCAATCAAACGTTTAAGATGAACTAAAACAAAGACTATGAACTTGTTTGAGCCAAGGTCACTATCTGACCTCACAAATGTATATTTCACACAAAAGACCAGGTGTGCTCTTTGCATAAGTGAAGGATATCTTACCAGCAACGATGAGAAAGGCTCCACCCAGCTTGTAAAGTTTATGGCTAATAAAAGGGACCCCACAGACTAGTAGGAAGCATCCAGTCACAGCTGAGACCAGTGCAAGGATTATAAAAACTGTCCAGAAACCTCGAAATACTGAAAGAAATACAAGCACATCACCATTAGTAATACAGTAATCCTTCGTTTATCGCGGTTAATGGGGACCAAAGTCCTCCCTGAAAACTAAAAACAAACAAAGTAGAGATTGACTTTTTTTTTTACCCTTCTTGTTATTTTTAATAGATTTTTTTTAACATTTTTATTCTGGGGCGATTAAGCCTCTATTTTGTCATTGCACTACAGGATTCTAGTTAAGGTAAACTGTTTTAAGACAAACTTTAAACAAACATTAACGGAACAGGACATTTGGATAACGTTATGAGAGGCGGAACAGAACGTTGTTCAAAGTTGACGGTCGTTTATTCACATGGACGAGACCGGCGAGATAAAGCAAGGGAAGAAGCTGGATCATCACAGCAAATCAGCTCATGTGAATCATATACTCGGGTTGTCATTGGTTGAAACAATCACGTGCCTTGTGTGAGTGCCCGTGGGCAAAACAATGCATCTTTACGCAATATGCCTACAGATGTGGCTGTGTTTTTTAATCTTTTATTTATTTATTTATTTATTTTTTTTATGAATATTTTGGAAAAACCCACAAACACTGAAGCCGCCAAACGTGAAGCCGCGAAATGCCAAGAGAACACTGTAATCCATTATGCAAAGTGTGTGTCGTGTTGTGACTGGAAAAATTCCGTTCATCAAGAGGGATTTAGTAATACAGTTCTAATTTCTAATAATCTTCTCAACAACTGTAAAAAGTCATGACTTAAATGTTCCCACCTGCTGTAGCATCATAGCTGTAATGAGGTATTTGTCCAAGCGAAACTGGTAATGGGAAGAGGTAGCCATGGACACACAACTTGGATGATGGTTGATTTGCTACAAGTAAAAGGAAAACACAATTTGAAAAAAAAAGACCAAGAAATATAATAAATATAATGACCCCCCCACCCCCACTAAAAATTACATTCCTAAAGAATTGAGGCATTCCAAATCGACCTTCAGAAAGCCAAATTTGAGACAACTCGAGACTGGACTTCTCTGAGAAGTCAGAGAACCGTAATAAAACAAAACATTCTACCGCTAAAACTATTAAACTGATACATGTGATATATGAAATAACTATAATTTTGCATCCCAAAAAAATAATAATAGTAAATAATACTGTGCTTCACTTTGTGCTCTTTTTTGTATTTGATTAATGGAGAACAGTAATAAACATGTTTTAGCAATCACACACAATTGGGTTTGTAGTTTTTCTTTCATTATTTTGATAATTAAATGTTAATTTATTGCATTTTTTTAGCATCAAACAGGAAGTGGACAAGTCTGGCTCCTTGTCCAGTACAGCACGACATGAGCTCCATTGCAAAGACTTTTACATACTGAAAAACGTTGCCAAGACTTTATTTGCGGTGGGTTCCACGTGGTACAGACAGCGCCAAAAAAAGCCTTCATGCTGGAGGGTGAGGAACGGGGGAGAGTTGGTGACTGCTTTCACAAACTGCAGCTGAGAAATAAAGAGAGACGAGCTGACATCAGTTGTCAAATAAAGACACGACAGCTGAAGTTTTTTTGTCAGTCAGTCAGTCAACAAAGCTGCTTTGAGGCCACATTGCTAACTGAAATATTCCAAGGCTGCAAATGTGGTTCAGATCGAGAGGTTTGTGCAGCTTTCAAGAGGAACTTATGAAACATGCATGCTCATAAATTCCATCAACTTGTCAAAAATATGATTGATGACGCAGAAACTTTAATCAACCTCTCATGGAAAATAAAACACTTACAATAGCTTGGTCTTTTCAGCAATAGCAGCTTTCATTAACGTATGCTTATGCACTTGTATGTGCGTAAGAAGGAAAATATAGTTGCCCGCTTTTCTGGCTGCGTGCATTTCCCTATTGACTCAAGTCTGTCATACGCACCTTCATGTCAGATACGCGCTCGGGGTGGAGCCAGCCTAAAATGTGGGCCGACTTAAGCGCTTCTGCAGAAGGTCAAGAGTGACATATTACACTTGCTGTTTGGATCCAGTTTCAAAACAGGGACAGAACAGGCCCACTGATATTAGAAAATAGACTTCCAGGAGGTAATCAAATGTATTTGCACACTCTAAAAGATGCTTTCTTTTATTTACTTTCTTTGTCACCGCAGTCTCATCCAGCTGGCCCCCACTGTCCACTAGTGTTGTAGTTCTCGACTTTTTAAGGGTCCCAGTATCGTCTCAGAATCGAAGGCCATTTCACTCTGTCTTGTCTCGGTCTCAGACAGGACGAACTCTGGATTTTTGATCAAGACTCTTCCAGGCTAGGCCAGTACTTGTGTGATCAGAGAGAAACGCAGAATACAGATACGGCTCTGCCACACCCACTGCACACGGACAGTGGATGAGGAAAATTGGAGAAACACTGCCACCCAAAAGAAAATAACAAAAAATGTTGGGAGTAAGGTTTCCAAAACCTTAAGTTAATTATGGTTAATTTGCCAAGCAAGCAATCTAAGCATCCATCCATCCATTATCTAAACCGCTTCTCCTCAGTCTTCAATAGGGTCGCGGGGGTGCTGGAGCCTATCCCAGCCGCCTTTGAGCAGTAGGAGGGGTACACACAGAACTGGTTAACACCTAATCGCTGGACACACAAAGACGAACAACCACTCACGCTCACACTCAGACCTGGGGACAATTTAGGGTGTCGGATTAGCTAACCATGCATGTCTTTGAGAACCCGGAGAAAACCCATGCGGGTACAGAGCGAACATGCAAACTGCACACAAGAAGGCCGGAGCCGGAATCCAACCCTGAACCTCTAATCTGTGAGGCGGACCGCTAACCAGTCACCCACCGTATCACCCGCAATCTAAGCATTTCTGACGAATTTTCTTTTGAGAGTGATTATCATGGCTTGTAAGGACAACTTGGTTGTAATAAGTATGATTTCATAATTTGTTAAAGAAGTGAAATAACAACTTTACTTTGCTTCATTGAACTACTTTATATTTCAAAAGCAGCGTAGCTGTTTTTGTTTTTGTTGCAAACATAATGAAAAAAAAGGTCCTGGTCATTTTCATTTATTTTTGTTGTGATATTTCATTTGTATATATGGTCTTGGTATTGTCTCGGTCTTAACCTGGTTTTCCCTTAGCATGATTGTGATTGTAATTTAGGGACCTCCCGAAGGAAATAAATGCAAGGGGCAACGGATAAACTGTTTCAGAACGTGGTGGAACTACCAACAGTACATGTTCTCCTCATGAAAAAACAAACAAGTGTCTTCAATCTTTTTTCAATCTTATAGTGTTGGGTGAGATAAACCTGAAGAAAAATTGCTCGCATAATTTTAATCCAGAGTAAACAAAATATGGGGAGGGGGCAATTAAACACTTTTTTAGCTACTTTTACATGGCCTATAAATACACTTCACCATTTTTTTTTGCAAACAATGTTCATACATGTCTTACCTCTGTCCCATTGTTATCTTTTTCTACTACGGTTTCTGTGGTCTGCCAAATATAAGTTCCACAGTTGTCACTGGCCACCAACCAGTAGTCTGTAGCAAAGGCAAAAAAGAAACATATGGTCCCCAATGCTCCGAATATGCCCCCCGCTAAGGCTACAGCTCCCACCCTCATAGCTCCAACCAAGAATCCTCTTGACAACTACCGTATCTTCTTCTCAGACTTTGAGCCTAGTGAAACCTCGATGTTGTCCACTCTGCAGCCTTCTGGCAAACGGTCTCCGGACCACACCCTGGCGCACAAAAAGTTGTTGGGGGGGGGGGGACCTCAGTGACGACGAAGGACATGCGGGGGTAACAGTTATTTTAGGAAGCATGTCTGTCCTTGTCATATTACTCTTAGTGTGCCAGGCAATGAGGACTAGTTGTTTGGGTCAAATGAAGATGGCAAATGTGCAATCTTTATGGAACGTAAGGTATTTGTTAGCTTGATGTTACTCTTGGAGGAGCGCTTTGAAAATAAATTAGACTGGCGATGTAAATGACCCTCGAATCTTTCACATGCGTAGGAGCTTCAACAAAGAAGGTTTTACAGTTATATACATTCCTTAAAAGGGGCAATTGTTTCCTGTTCTAGTCTTGTTTGTCCCTGTTGTTCTTCTCGATCCAAAGCAAAGTAAGATTTCTTTGAGGCCTGTGGAATGGAAACCATCAGAGACCATCTCTTGGGATATGATTTTATAATCTCAGCATTGAGAACATTGTCAATGGAAAAGGTAGCAGGGTATTTTTCTCTGTATGATGTCACAATGTGTAATTTTATCTCCTCTCCAGTATGATGCATTATGAAGAGTTGCAAAAAAAAGAAAGAAAAACATTTACGCGAACTTATGCCATTTTTATTTTATTGGACAAGGTATGAATATGGTGGAGAGAAAAAACTAGTCATTAGCGTTGAATGGGTTCACAATTTGTGAATAAGAATGTGCTTATGTTTTCTTCTCCCAAAATTCAACCAACCTCCATTTTCTCCATATGCTTGCATGTATGTTACCGGACCGCTTGTGGCTAAATTTGAAATCCTGCCAGATGTAATGCATAACTTTGATCTGCTATCATATAAAGGTATTATATCCAGTTCTCTTTCTTCCAAGTCTCTGCATGGACCTTTTTCTTCTGTGCTTTATGTCAGTCTTGGTCCAAGGAATTTGAAAGTCAAAACTATATCCACCAAGTTCCTCAAAGACAACAACTGGCATTCCCTTACATAGCTTGGTTGCAGAACTTAAAAACGTGGTATTTGTTGCCATCTACTGGAGACAAATGTCTCTCACATAAAATTTAAATAAATAGCCCAGTTGTATGCTGATAATCTGTGCCCAATCTCTCTGACCACCACTGTGTTATATATATATATATATATATATATATATATATATATATATATATATATATATATAACTTGACTAATGCCTTTTAGAAATGTTCTCTTCCTATTTTACCAGTCTGGTGCTACTTTATCCACGATTTAAACAGAAGGCTTCAATGCAATCCAATACAATACAACTTTTTTAGATATATCTTCAAGAACCTGGACCTGGTTGCGGCAGCAATAATTAAATGCTAACAAAAACAAAATCCCCATGGAGAACAGATGTAAAAAAATGAAAAAGGAGCTGCTTGGTCGCAAAGAGAAAATGGAGAAAAAATAGAACCATTGTCAATCACCAAATAATCTGGGACCAACAAAAAATCCGAAAACAATCCTGTGAGAAATGAAAAAAAATGTCTTCAAATTTGTCACCAACCACAAATAACCGTTTTATTTTCCACCATTGACGACATTTTTAATCTCGATTTTAACAGCTTCACCTTAGCCCCAGAAAACCCTCTTTGTGAGAATTTCCAGGCCACTTTAAAGGAAAAATCGCCACGATCAGATGTGATATTTTAGTCAGCTGCAACAAGGCTGTAACTTTTACATATTGTTTGTCTACAAGATCTGGACCAAATTGCATCTTGACAATGAAACGATGAATTAATATGGGTTCAGTGAAAAAAAGCATTTAAAAAAAAGCTAAATATCAAATTTCACTCCCGTCAGATAATCATCACAGTCTCGAATCTTCTTACACAGCTGACATTTATTAATTTGTCACCGTCAAACTCGATGACTGCACAATAATTCTGAGGGGAATGAGCTTCAAATGCTGGCAGAAAAGTCACTTCAGAAACTTCTTATTCAGCCGACCAAACAGACTCAGCTTGTCAATCATGTCCGACGGCTCTTGCCTTGCCACGTAAAGAGCGCATGAGAATGAACAGTGCAACTCTCAAACCCGTCCCCGGAGCAACAAACAATATAATTACTTTCCTATTGTTCCATGTACGATTCACAAATAGGAAAAGAAAGCTTGCATGACAA